>NW_026555339.1:11615245-11709117 GCF_029017545.1 Prosopis cineraria
AGTAGAATGGAAACAGCACACTAAAAGAAATACAGTGGCCTGAAGCTAATTCACACTGAATCATTCAGTGTTGTAAAACAGAGACTAACGTTTTAAATTTTAAGATAATCAAATTTTAACTTAAAATTTTCCTCCATTAAATCATAAATTAATTAAGTGATGCTTGTGTGAAATAATTATTTTTAATTATTTACAGGTATTTTTTTATAAAAATAATTCTATTCAATACATTGTACGGAATTAAAAATGAATACTTCCTCTAATAAAAATTAAAATTTTCGTTCAATATTATGAAGTACTACTCCTTTCATTATATCCAATCTCATAAGTAAAATAATTCTTAGATTAACACTTAAATAAAGTGTTGCAGATATGTCTCTTTGGGCCTTGTCTGCATAGTAGGTGATCGTAATCTCTTCCGCATCATTAAGGACATCATTGACATCCGAGCATCAAAAGGAGAAGAGAAACTCTCCTTTCTTCTCTCTCCTTTTCTCTTCACTTCTCCATCTTCACCCTTCATTAATTTTATTTTTTTAAAAAAATATTTATAAAATAATATAAAGGGTGGAGATGGGAGAAGTGGAGAGAAAAAAAGAGAAAGAAAGGTAGGTCCCCCTCTCCCCATCAAAAGTTATCTGCATCTCATCCTAGACAACTTATGGGTGAATTTCAGGCTGGTCAAAATAATTTATAGGATAAAATATATGAAACTCTTCTAAGATTTAGGTCATGTGTCAACATTCCTTAAAACATTAGAATTAATAATTGATAGCCTTGTTAAATATTTAACAAAGAAGTGTTGCCACTTCAGAATAATGAAGATATATGGCATCTCACATGAAAACATCAGCATTTTTATAAAATTTATTCAAGCCACGTTGACGGAAAAATTATATATGCGCTTCACTGAACTGCATCTGTTATCATTGGAATTGCATAATCGAAATGAGAGAGTTTTCTGTTTCTCATTTGCAGCCCTCCAAGTACATAACTCGAAATGAGTGTTTTGGAGGTTTATATTGATCGAGTTCGTGGAGTCTCTCTGAATTTAAAAACCCTAGAACATGATGAGGGTTATAATTATGACAAAATAAAATGAATGAATTGGATATATATTTATATCAATATACTTGGAAGAATGATAGTTAACTTCCAAGAGGACCAATTAATTTAATTTAAATTCCAACTAATTTGAAAGTGTCAACAAAATTTTTTGAGTCCTTTAATGGTAATAAGTCTAACAAGATTAGCAAGTTCGATTTTAATTTACAATTTTGTTGTAATGCTTTTACAACTTATTTTTCAATTTTATTGAGGAACATAAATATTTTTTTTTAATGTCGAGAAGTATTAAATCTAATAGTTATAGAAGTTGCAAGTTGAGCTTTCAATTTTGCAACTTTATTTTAATGCACTTGTAACTTATTTTTAAAATTTTATAGAAAAAACATGGATGTTTATATTTAATGTAAAAAATATTAAGTCTAACATCTTAGGAATTTGCAAGCTTGGCTTTTAATTTTGCATTTTTTTTTGTGATGCATTTATAACTTAGTTTTCAAATTTTAATAGGGAATATTAATGTTCATATTTGATGTTGAAAAATATATCAAGTCTCAAAGCTTTAGGAATTTTCAAAAGACCTTGCTTCCTCAATATTGTGCATATTTTTTAATATTAAAGATGAATATTTGTTGTTTTCTATTAAAATTTAAAAAATAAATTGTAAATGCATTATAACAAAATTGCAAACTTAAGAGTCAAATTTGCATATATTTAGAACTGTTAAATTTATTATCACTAAAAGATCATGGGACTTTATTAGCACTTTAAAGTTAGTTAAGATTTAATTTGAATTAATTAATTTTTTTCAGGACTTAACTGTCTCCTCCTCCTGTATAATCTCCTGCCGGCCAAGTAATATATATTTTCCTAATGATATCTATTCGAATAAGAACAAGTGGCATTTATATATTGAATTGCTGATTCAAAGAACTTTCATAACATCAATTGTGCGTGTCATCCACTAGCGTAAAATATACGTTTTATAAAACAAAGGTTATTGAAGTATACACACGTATTGGCCAAGTTATCTCTTAATAGTTGAGTCAATTAATTAATTTAATGATGCAAAACTAAATTTTTCAATTAATTTTTAATTCATTAGCTATAATCCAATGAAGTAAGATTGTAAATATTAGAAATGTTTATTTTTAATGTTGAGAAGTATTAAGTTTAACAGCTTTAGGAATTTGCAAGTTGGACTTTCAAATTTGTAGTTTTATTTTGATGCATTTATAATTTATTTTTTAAATTTTAACAAAAAACACGAATGTTCATATTTAATATTAAAATATTAAGTATAACAGCTTCAGGAATTTGCAAATTCAACTTCCAATTTTGCTACTTTGTTATGATGTATTTATAATTTATTTTTTAAATTTTAAAAGGAAACATAAATGTTTATATTTAATATTAAAAAATATTAAGTCTAACGACTCTAGGGATTTACAAAAGACCGTACTTCCTCAATATTGTGCATATTTTTGAATATTAAAGATGAATATTTATATTTTTTTGTTAAAATTTAGAGAATAAGTTGTTGATGCATCATAACGAAATTGCAAAATTGAAAACCAAATTTGTAAATCTCTCAAACTGTTATACTTATGACCACTGAAAGACCAAGAAATTTTGTTAGCATTTTAAAATTAGTTGAAACTTAATTTAAATTAATCAGTTATTTTGAATTCTCCAGTATACTTGATTTTTCCGGCCAAAAAATATATATTTTTTTTCTGATAAGTATCTCTTGGAATAAGAACAAGTGGCACTTATATATTGAATTGCTGATTCAATGAACTTTCATAGCATCGATATGTTGTGCATGTTATACAATAGCGTAAAATATGCTTTTTATAGAACAAAGGTTATTGAAGTATACACACAATGCACACGCATTGGCCAACTTGTCTCTTGATATATTGAGTCAATTAATTAATTTAATAATGCAAAACTCAATTCGTCAATTAATTTTTAATTTATAAGTTATAATCCAATGAAGTAGAATAGATTTTTTTTTTTTTTGGGAATGTCATTCAAGGCTCCCACAAAGAAAGATAGTAGCACTTTGTGCCTGTGTATATAATTTTGAAATTTTCCTGCAGGCTGTGACAATGTGTTTTGATATAAAAAATCTAAAATAACCTTGATGCAAATGCAAGATGTTGTGCTATAATTTACAACTAGGTGTTAATATATTAACAATAAGATGTTCGAGTAAATTTTCTTTCACATCATCATTTATTGAAAATTTCATGTTAGCTTAAAAATTAACAAGTAAAAGTTAGGTAATTGACAACAAAACATTCTAATTTAACAAGTCAATCTTTGGTTGGATTAGGTTGCGTTTTTAAGATAAAATTCTGAGTTACCGTAAAAATTAACAAGCAAAAGTTTGCAATTAACAACGCGTACTGATTTTAACAAGTCAATCTCGGCTTGTTATAAGTTGCATTTTATAAAATGAAATTTCAAGTTACCTTAAAACAATAACAAGTTAGGGTTCTACAATTAACAAAAATGTATATGGATTTTTGTAAGTCAACATATGAATTTTGAGTAAATGATAACTTGAAAGAAAGTTACTTGTCAAAATTTGAACATTATTGTCAATGTAAATACCCAATTGTAAATAACAGAACAACATATTGCATTTGTTTAGGGTATTTTAAACTTCATTTTTACTTCCAAATATATTTTCATTTAGTCCCATGGACCTGCTGAAGAATTTCAAAATTCTTTGGGTCCGCAATAGTTATTATATTTTTTACTGGGTTATGAATGACATTCTTCCATAGCTAGATTATTGGGGTACCCTTCAAGAGCATTTATGACTACAAAAGACAACACTTGGCTTGCAAAAAAATTGTCACACCCCAATACTCATGGTGTGACCGATACAAAATATGATATAAATTCATATTTTATAAGCCTCAATTATTTAAATATTAAACTATAATAGTAATAGATATTTATACTGATCAATAAATCATATAATATATACATATATAATTATAAATTTCATAAACTCTTAAATATTCGGTAAAAATTTTGACAAAATCTCCCCTGTAATTAAAACGTCCCAAAATTTCTATAGCTAATAAACTTGTCAGCAAATCCAGAAAAGGAGCTTATTTCCACACCAGTAAATTACATGATAACAAAAATAAGACCAGAACTTAACTATGGTATACGTGGAGTACTAACTACCATTGTATAATATAATGACTATTTACATTAAAATAAACGATTGAAGCATGCTTCCACTATCCAAAATACAATAGAGCCCCTCAATGATTAGCAGGAGGTGTAGGGTCAATTACATTATCTGAGACCAAAGAAATTTTTTCATGAATAACGTCCCAACAATAAATAATAGAATATAAATAAAATGAAAAGTTTGAAATAGTCATGTAAGTTAAAGAACAAAACTTTTTGTAAAAATTCAATAAATTTCATAATAAAATGTCTCTATAAATGTTCAAGAAAATCTCAAATTATTGAACTATCGTAGCAAATGATAATATTACTTGATTTCAAGAAAGCACATAAATGAAATAAATATTTATAAACAAATTACTAAATAAAAATCAATGGAATATAAAATCATCAAATAATTGAATTCATAATTATAGAGACTTATCAGAACAATTAACAGATGTGGATACACAGTCCACGAGGGTAAATAACCAAACGCTGCTTATGCCACAAAAACAAACGTAGACACACAATCCACGAGGGTAAGTAACCAAACGCAGCCGAACCCACAAAACAAACGTGGACACATAGTCCACGAGAGTAATGCTAACCAAACGTGGCTTGAAACCACGAAACAAATATGAGTACAATGCTCATGAATAACCACCTCTCCGTTCTACGTGCGTTGGCCATTGCACGGGATTAGCACCTCCTATAAACACCCTCCTAGCTAGGTGTACCATGGCGCGCGAAGGGCTAACGGAATTGCCGTTAGCAACCAGTGTTTTGTATAAAGTCCCTTTTAAATTTACTTTCAAACATGTGAGAAGATCATCATTAGTAAAAATATAATTTTCATTTTCGATGTCAAACTCGCATGAATCATTTTTTCATAGCAATTCAATGATTTTCAGAATGAAATCCCATAATCAAAGTCCAAACTTGTATTTATTGAATAATTGACATTTCAAAAGTGCTAAAGGTAATTTCATAAAATAAAGAAGTTTAATTAACAAAATTATCCAGTACTCACGTTGTTGTTATAAAATGATTTGCATAAAAATGTAATATTTTAGTAAAGAAAATTTTATTAGAAAATCAGTTGGGATGCTATTCACTTACCTGAAATACTCCCCAAAATTTATAACTTACTCATTATCCCTATTATCAAGATCCTCTTTCTCTAGACACCATATGAAATATAATAGGGTCTTAATAGACTTTCAAAAAGTTCAATAAAACTTTATTTCAAACTAACATAACAAACATTTAACTATAATAAATTTAAAGCCTTAGAACCAAAATTTACACATATAATAACAATAGCTAAATACTCAATTAAAATGCAATTTTCTCTTTAGCCTTTTGTCAAATGCTTAGTGTCATCATTTCAACCATTCAATTGAGCTTTTTAACATTCAAATCTCTGGCTCAACCATTAATCAACAACCATACAACTCCCAAGAAATCCACTAATTACACACTAACTCCATAATTATTAAATTTCTAGATAATACTCATGTTAATTCACAATTAAATAGTATCTAAACCAAACATACTTCTTATAAGAATTAATGAAATTTCATAAACTACAAAATCAAGCAAAGTTCCTTCTATTAAACATTTTGTCAAACACCTTACATGCCTTCATATCCAACTTTAATACAAGCTTCCTCATTTCCTTAAAAACTTTATTAATACCTAAATTTCTAAGCTTCCTAATTTTTTTCCCTTTCAACACAAGCCAATTGAGATCAAATAAAATTAAATCTAATTCTTCTTCTACAGTAATCTACATAAGAGAAGTTATCTACCGATAATCATGCTCTTAAATTCAAGTTCAGCTTGGTTAAACTCATGTATTCCCTTCTATCACGCACAGCAGCAGCAAAAATAAAAGAAACATCACAGCTAAGCCAAATATCACACGGACAAAACAGCAAAGAGGTAGGGGATTTGAAGCTCCACACCTTAAATCGATTAGGTAGAATAGGAAAGGAGGAAGGACGAATTAGTTGCGCTGAACAGCGGAAGAAGAAAGGAACCTCTTACACTAACTCACAGCAGCAAAAATCAAAGAAGAGACAGCACCTATCAGTCATAGGAGGAAGAGGAATTGAGGTTACCTCACGCCCATAACTGAGGAGGAAGAGAAGTTCAAGATGACGCACCACGCATCACTGTCAGCCACGAAGCAGAGAAGAGGCAAAGAATGACCAAACAAGGGAGCGAACCCAGCGATCTCCTACTTCCAGCTGCGAAATAGCGACGTGAACAGAGGAAGCCGATGGCAAAGATCTAGGAAGCAAGTCGATCGTGAAGAGCAGAAATGCAAACTGACAGTAAAGAATCAGAGGAGCCCATGTCGGTGAAGAAAGGAGAGAAATTGAGGAAAAACGAAATGATCTGTTTCACGTAGGAAGAATATGAATTCTGAACAAAAAGGAAAATTGGGAAAACTATAAGATATGACACAAGGAAAAGTTACAAGAATGAGCCCAGAATTTTCTATAATTTAAAACAAAATAAAATTAAACTTTTACTCAATGAAAATCAAACTCTAGACTTGCAAAAAGTTACTAAAGTAAATTTCATTAAATCACCACTCTTCACTTTTTATAAAACTAATTTAAATAAAAACATCAATTGAAAAAAATTTAATTTAAAATTTTAGGTCATTACAAAAATGACAGGCTACTAAAACTCAATACAAAAAGAGAAGAGATCGTAAGCCTTTTCATGGTGTGCTGAACTAAAACTCAGACCTCATTAATCAATAATCCATGAGCTTTTTAAGTGTCGTTTGCAAATAAAAAAAAATCTTGACAAATGATATTTAAGAACCCTCTAAAAATATTAATTAAAATTAAGATGTTAAATCTATGAGGAGGAAAGAATTAAAACATTTGAAGAAAATGAGAAGTAGGACTTGAATGAAAAATAAAATTTTATTATTACAAACTCAAAATACAACTCTAAACTACTAATTTTTTCACTCTCTCTCTTTCATTTTTCACACCACTCTTATTCCATTCTTTCCTTATCCTTCCCTCTCTTCTGCTTTTACCCAAGCCCTCGTGGCATCTTTCTCTTTTATTCACTTACTAATTTATTGCATTACATGACTAGCCAAGTACTCTATTTATAGAAGAAAGAGCCTTGGCCTCCAAGTACAAATCTATGACTAATTAACAATCTATGACTAGCCAAGTACTCTATTTATAATAAGCATGTATGTGTGATGAAAGGAAACATGTTATTTAAATCTCTTTGTTTATTTTAATTAATCATATTAGTTTAGGCACACGAGAGCTTAATTAAATCAATCAAGTTTATTCGGACTAAAAATCCTTAGAAAGAAGTCTCACAAGAGAAAATGTTTAGGCACACGTACCACAAGAGCTTCTCTCATAGATCAAATATTAGAAGAATTTAATAAAATAATAGATCACAGCAGCTAGTGACAAAATTTGAGAAGTCTCTTTAGAATAGGAATGATCTACTTCACTGACTTTGAACTAACTTTGTCTTCTTTCTGACTTTTGACATGAGAATATATGAAGACAAGATATTCTTGTTAGTATAATTAAAACAGAGGACTTCAAGTATCCATGATCTCTTATCTTGACGTGGTTAATTAAAATAAATCACATTATCAGATTAATTGCAACAGCACTTGAAAACTCTTCAATCATAATATTTAAAAAGTGGTTAGTTTTAACTTAGCGAAAGCATTACCTGATATGTGACAATTTTAAGAAACTTGTGGCCATTGCTCTGCTTATTGAAAGCCAAAACGTTCTATTCTGCACTGAAAAGACAAAAAACTAAAAATAAAATTCCAAAAGTAGAAGTAATTTTTGAATATGAAAATAACATATTTCTCTTGAATTGAAGTTATATATAATGATTATGTTAAATTACCTTGAAACAGAGATGAAGACACATAGTGGTTCACTTTGATAATAGAAAATCAGAGACTGTGAAGCAGAGGATTAATTGGAACAAACTTTGTCTTGTTGATCTTCAAAGCATATATATATATATATATATATATATTTTCGGGTTTTAGAGTTTCAATTCTGCCACAAAGCTTTTAAAAACCTGCAAATAGAAGAAGAAGCAAGACATCCGATATAAGTCAATTTGAACCTAAACACTTGCTTTTTTCTTATTCTCTATGACTGACATATAACTAACAATGCAAAGTATTAGATCCATTGATATTTTCTAGCTTAAAATAACGTCATCGATATTTTCTTTTATTTATCATCTCTGCAAAGATTGATTGGATGTATAGCAACTGGAGAATCATACTCTCATTTTATACAATCTAAATAGAGAAAAATCCGTCAAATTATAAAATTACTTTGAAATTTTATTTCCTTTACTCAAGTCGTCAATTTCCTATATTAAAGTTGTCAAACATGATAGATGATTGTCGTGAGTTATTCAGTTGACAATTAAGCAGTAATAACTAACTAATATTTAACACTATATAATTGACAACTTGGGTAAAAAAAATCTAAGAGATTAGAATAATTGTGATATTTCATAAATTTTTTCCATATTTAGATGACTTGTGTGGGATTTGAGAGTGATTTTCCCTATAACAAACTGCGTACTAAGAAAAATGTACATAACAAGTGAAACCAATGTATGATTTATTTTTCATGGAGATAAAAAGATTAAACATGCTAACTATAATTGTAAATTATTTAGACAATAATCACTATAGTAGCAGTATATTTTGATGAATCGCATGCCTTCTTCGTATAAATAATATTCACATGTCTAGTGAAAAAATGATTTATTTGGAAATGAAAAAAAGGAATAGAATAAAATATTGTAATGCACAATCGTAGGAAACAGTTGCCGGCCTTCTTTTGACTGGGCTTGTACTTCTTAAGGTAACAATAATGCAATGTGTAATAATTTACCTTGGAGTTTATGTTCAACAAAATATGTTTGTTTTAGGGAATTTTAGAATCCATGATTTTTGTGGGCAAACCCATGAAGTTTCAGGTCTATAGAAAAATAAAATGTTTTTAAAAAACATTGAAAAATGTGATTGGGTCACTTTGATTAGGCTTGGTTCTCTAACTGCATTCAAATTTTGGGCCGGATACAATATGTTGTCATATATAGTTGATTGAATATTCCTCAATTGGTCTTGATCCTGTGAGTTATGATAAAGTAAGAGAAAGATGAAAATAAAATCAAGTAATTTTGGAACCTAACAATCATTCTTCTAAATTTAGAGGTTACATAAAGCCTTAAAAAAATGCTTCGAGGTGAATCTCAAATTATGCTTTGATTTGCAAATCATCTATAATTTAGGTAATTATGCAAGTCTAATATTGCTACATTTTTCATTACGTATAAATAATGAGTTTGGGGTTGAGCTTGATACCACATGTTTAAAAGTAATTATAAATAATTTATCGCACACAAATAAAATTAAAATTCACTTACAACAAACAGAAAGATAATTATGTTGGAGAAAAAGGACATTAGCCATGTTCAATGAGCCAAGAAAAGAATTGAAAGTCTAGGCATGCTATTCAAGAATTTTGTTAACCGATTAAGTTTTAGACCCTAAGAAAGAAATCTCTTTAATGTGCACACAAGATATTCACATATCAATTCTCAAAATAAGTTGAATAAAATAAATCACATCAATGCTAATAGAATATATGAGAATATGAAGCTGATAATTGAGAGGAAATTACTAAGTTTGAATGAATTTTGTCTTCCTTAATTATGATTGTTAAGTTTGCAAGCCAATAAAAATTATTGGTTAAAATAACAGCAGCTCTAATAGTGATTTAATTATATTAATTTTAAAGCATCATGACAGTGTTTATGTATGTAAAAAATGAAATGTGTCGATAAATATAGTTAGTTTATAAATGACAGAGAATGTGAGAAAATCATATGACACAAGAATTATCCTAGTTCGGTCTCTTGACCTATGTCCAGTCCTCTTGAAAAATATTCAAGAGATTTTTTCACTATAAAAATCCAATTACAATCCCTATAAATTACACATCGAGCTCACTCACAACTCTAACAAAAGTTTTTACAAAACTCACCTAAAATTGTCATACATGGTTTTGCCAAACTCACCCAAAAACTAATAAAACGAATGTAAAAAATAGTTCACTAGAAATTGCTCTTGGAAAAGTAGGTAGCAAAAACATTCTAAGCACCCAAATACTCAAATTCGAACAATGATATATAGGAAGTACACAATTAAGCTTAGATAAATAATAATCTGATTACATCTTCAAATTCAATCCTTCATCTCTTTCTAAATCATTCATCAACTTCATTTTTCTTTTTTGTATTTTGTCATGGTTAGCTTTCCTTCTTTTCTTGGTCGCAACAACAAATTTCCTCCGTGACCATTGTCAATTATTCGTTGTTCCCTGATTTTGCAATAAAGACAAATAATCAGATTCAGCTTCCAAAAATATCAATTCTCATTTGAAATAATTTTCATATTACCTGTTATCATCAAAACTAATAACCAAATATTGTCTAAAAGTCATAGGCTGGATTCTTAACATATTAGAATTATAGTAAATTAAACTCATGGAGACCAAATTAATTTTCTCATTTACCTTGAAATACCTGGAAGGTGTGTATGTCATAGAATCTTCAAGAACAAAGTTATATCAATGAAAGTCTGCAAACAATATATTTAAAGCGGTATACATTAAAAACATTCTCAGTTAATTGCAAATTACAAAACTATATATATGAACATATAGAGTTTTCGTTAGTTTCTTAACATCTCTTAATTATCTCTATGTGTAACACCACATATCTATTTTTTGACTTGATTTATAAGAAAAACAATGTCATACTCATTTTAAGACATCGTCTTAATATACTAAAAATGAGCATATAAGAATTGCAAGCGCCGAATTAATCGATGCAGAGGAATATCCAGGTAATTTAAAAGAGTGTTAATCAAGACACTAATCTCCGTAAACTGAGCTAAGTATCTAATACTAAATCTAGATACCGTGCCTTTGCTGTGCTTATTGTTGAGGTAAGATAGCAATTAATGAGGAAATTCAATTTTGCCTCATGACAATTGTGAAGGAAGCAACACACTAAAAATCATGTTTCTGCACAACTACACATAAAATGAACATCAATGGAATGCTGGTTCCACATATTAGATTTTTTAGCTAAAGTGGAAGTTTTATATATATATATATATATATATAGCTAAAAACCTCATCTTTATGTTCATTTAATTGTTGGCATTGATGTTTCGTAAATAAGGAAATAAAGTAATTACAGTTAAATTAGTTTTTTTGCCTGCCTTCATTGCTTCTCATATGACTCTGTTTGTTTAAAACGTAGCAATTCTACAGATTATCCTCATCTATTTTGACATGAATTATCAAACCAGAATATCATATTAGATTTGATAACTCTAGGAAGCTTTCAATCACAGAAATTTAAAAAGTGGTTTACTTCCTTTTAACAATAAGTATTACCCGACATGTGACATTTTCAGCAGATACTTGGCCACTGCTTTGCATATTGAAAGCCTATAATATTCTACTTAATGACATTTTGGAGTAAATCATTAAAAAGTTAAGGACAATATCCAATTAAAAGAAAAACATTCAGTCAAACTTTAGATTTGGCTTTTATAAATAACGTGTGAATATATATAAAACTAAGAAATTTTTGTTTACTTGAATTTTCATACAATGATTTTATTAAGTTAAAAACCTCAGAATTAGTATACATTGTTTTAAAATACATTAAACCCCAACCAGACCAAGATCATCCTTTACCAAAATAAATCTCAAAAGTGAACTCATCATAAAGTGTGTTGTGTGCTTGTGTGTGTGTG
Organism: Prosopis cineraria; assembly: GCF_029017545.1. Lineage (NCBI taxonomy): Eukaryota > Viridiplantae > Streptophyta > Magnoliopsida > Fabales > Fabaceae > Prosopis > Prosopis cineraria. Next base: position 11,627,391 of record NW_026555339.1, read on the forward strand.
TGTCTATATATATATATAATTAATTAATTAATTAATTAATTAGTTAGTTAAGAATTTCAAGAGTATGAAGAGATGATTAACTAGTTTCTTACCAGCTCCTGGTTCTGAAAGTGAGCAATTCGTCTAAGCTCGTTTCATATTTTCTAACCTAATAATATAAAAACAGAGAATCAGATCCATTGAAATGTTTTTTTTCCCACATATTTTTATCAAAAAATCCCGAACAATTAAAAAGGAAAAAAGAAGAAGAAGCAGAACTGTTACTTGGCATTGGCTTAGCTTCTTGATTTGCCTTTCCTGCATATCATATATGTCTCTCTTTGACTGCTTTCTTATCTTCTCTAACCTGATTTATCAAAACATTAAACCTTATATAATCAGAACACATATCAAAACTCATATCTCATTACAAATATGTATGTATGTATGGGGTTCAAATCACACTCCATCCATGAATACACCTAATCAAGCATGGATATTAAATATACTATATCAAGCCAAATAATTAAATATGGTTCTAAATCTTTTCAACTTTTATAATGAACGTATATCACTGGTCACTTGATAAATAAATGATCATTTCAAACTAAAAATGACTTCATCGATAATTCTTTCTCACTCTTCATATGTGCACAAATAGTATAACATTATCATAGCAGTGATATTATTATTATTTTGAAGAGAAAGTGTTAGGACCAAACAGAAAGTATAGTACTAAATTAAATCACATGTTTCACAAGGATTATAAGTTTTTCGAGAAAATAAAAATTGCAGAAGCATTGATGGTCTTGACTGAGAAAATTTTACAACTTCGAGGTGTATATGATGTAGGCAAGATGTTTCTTGTAATTAATGCTGATTGATGCAATGATCATGAAGGGAAGACCAAAATTTTTATTTGTGTTGTGGAAATGTTAAAAAAAAAAACGAAAAAAGTATCTGCAGGAAAATAAACAATATTGAAAATGTTGATTGTTTTGGAATTTGAGAACTTACCATTTGACACTACGTCGCAGTACCATCTCAAGGATCATAGTACTTCATCATTAATTATTATGGTTGAAATATGAGAGATGTCAGACAAGTGTTTTCCTCCATCAAAATTATATATTTCTTCTAATTTAGGACAACTGCGGATTTCTAACTCAAGAAGAGAGGGTGGCAGTGCATCTTCTGGCAAGGATTCAAAGTTTGAACAATTCCAAATGAAGAGATTTTCGAGAGAAGTAAGGTGCTGAAGCCATTTTCAATCTAACTGTTTAAGACTAGAGAAATCCTATATGCAAAAACGCACAAGAGAGCTGGGCAATAATTGATTGTTTAGTAAATCATGGAGTATAGTTTCACTCCTATCACCTCCAACCCACAACGTTGAGAGAGAAGTCAGCCGTTGAAAACCCCAATCTTTAATTGGTATACAAGATAGTCCCTCACAGCTGTTAATTTCCAAATATCGTAAATTAGAAGGCAAACCACATTGAGGCAATGATTCCAAATTTGGAAGCTTTCTTAGATAAAAATATTGAAGGCTGGCAAGGGAATCAATGTGTACTTCTGACATTGATCTAAATTTTTCGCAACTACGAATCCGAAAAGCTTGTAAGGGAAGAGCAGATCCCCCAACACATGTAAAGGTCTTCAAATTATGACAACCGCTAATGTGAAGCCTTTCAAGCTTAGGAAAACAACCTAATGGAAAGGATGCCAAGGAATGACAACTGTTCAGAATTGTCAAGGCTTCAAGTGATGTGCAATTTTGTAAAGATTCTTGAGGTACAAACTCTAATTTCTCACAATTTTCAAATACAAGACGTTCCAAAGAAGTAGGCAAACCTTCAATTGGAAAGGACATGATTGATGGGATATCATAGAGAGACAACTCTAAAAGAAAATGGCTACCCATTGTCATTCTTGGCAAAGACCACAAGCAATCACAATGCCTAATTTTTATATATTTTAAAGAATCCAAAGAATAACAATCAAGAGCTCCCAATAACCCTTGCTCCCCTTGCTTTATTTCTAATTCTTCAATAGATTCAATCCAACACAAAGGTGTTGATTTTGCCTCCAGCCGTTTGCAATTTGAAATAGAAACCTTTGTCAATGATGGAAGGTTACTAGGCATGTCTTCTCTCAACATAGGACAATCTTATAAACTCAAATGTTTGAGATGAGGAAAAGGAAATTCGGCACCTTTTCCATCAAACAATACCCATTCCTCCCAAACAGGCATATCGTTAAATTCTAGAATTTCCAAGGATGGAAATGGTTGAAATGAAGAGCGCTTTGTGTTGCTGCAATAGAACTCACATCCAACTATCTGTACTAATTCTATTCTTTTAATAAGAAGCTCTTTGAGAGAAGGTAATTGTCCAAATGATGGGAGCGAAAAGCAATACTTGCAATCACTTACTGATAAATATGTAATATTATTGAATGAAGAATCTCCGACCCAATCTGGAAAGATTGTGCCACCATAGTGGTTGATGGTCAATCGTTGTAAATTGGTTGAAGGTTGTAGCACGTTGAGTACATTTTTCACAATTTTTGAATCTTGAGCATCACAATCCCATTCCAACACTAACTCCTCAACTCTATCTCTCCTCTTCAAGTTTGCCTCCAAAGCATCCATTGAATCAACAACATTTTCTAGTTTTGAAAGGGAAAGTTTACCTTGTAGACAAGGGAGCTTTTTGAACTCTTTAATTCCCAATCCATTCGGTTGTTTGCCCACCATAAAGTTACTTAAACTTGAAAGATTTTCTAGTTTTGTAATTTGTCTAGGCATCTCCTTTAAAGCGGTGCCACTAATGTCTAGGTGACGTAGATTAATAAGCCTTTTTATCTTTCCCGACAATTCTTTAAAACACTTACAATTTGATAAAAGCAATGTCTGCAAATTGTAAAGTGTATAGACTGCATCAAGCAATCTTTCAATTGAACTATAAGAAAGGTTTAGATATCGCAAATGTTGCAAATTACCAATTGAATTAGGCAGCTCATTGACATTTTGATAGCCAAACAAAGAGAGTACTCTTAACATTTTAGTTTTGGCAACAAATCCTATGGTACCCTTTGAGTCAAACAACACTCTATCATCCCATCGTCCTTAGATTGTGGTAAAAAAGTCCTCAGACAATTTAAATGATAAAAGTTCTCAAACCTTTTAGAGCCATCATATAGTTTCCTAGGATATGATAAATGACGAAGAGTAGGTTTTGAAATATTTTGGCCTTCAAACCATAGGCAACTCTTTCCGGATACAACTTTGGCTAAATTATTGATGAGATCATGCATGAAAACTTTCTTGGATCACCACCATCTTGTTGAAAGAATGACCTACACAATAATTCATTAAAGTAGTCATCCGCTTCTATTTTAAATGTCTTCTCCCCATGGGATTGTTGTTGTACAAAGCCTTCAGCCATCCATAACAAGACCAATTTCTTTTTCTCCAATAACATATCTTTAGGGAAGATTGAGCAATAAGCAAAGCATTTCTTCAAATGTGATGGTAGATATAGATAACTCAGACGCAAAGCAGGCATAACATCATCATTTGGTATGTCCCACTGGTTGCTATTTAGAATTTTATTCCATTCCTTTTCATCCACTTTTGAACGCAAAAGACCTCCAATGGTTTTAACAGCAATTGGGAGGCCACCACATTTTCTTACAATTTGCTTACCGATTGCTCTTAGCTTTGGATATTTGTTTGGATCTTCATTTGCAAATGCATGCTTGGAGAGTAAAAGACAACAATTATCATTCGAGAGACAACGCAACTCAAGTACAAGAAAGGTATGTGTGATTTCAACAACTCTTTTTTGATGAGTTGTTACGATGATTCTGCTTCCCCTTCTTCCACTGTGAAAAGGGGTTATAAGGTCATCCCAATGACTATATTTCTCATTCCACAGATCATCCAACACAATTAAAAACTTTTTATTGCTCAAGTTATTTCTTAGTTCAACACGAAGGAAGTCTAGATTTTTACTATCATGGACTTTTGAAGTGACGGACTCAAGAAGATTCTTTGTCACCTCTAAAACAGTAAAATCATCCAAAACACATGCCCATGCCTTCAAATCGAAATGCCCAGGCACCTTCTCATCATTGTAAAGGAGCTGAGCAAGGGTTGTTTTAGCCAACCCTCCCATTCCCCAGATAGTGATCACTCCTATGTCATTACCCTTTGGATCTTCATCACACAGAAGCATTTTCATTAGCTTCTCCTTATCATCCTCCCTACCAACCACATTAGATTCATTTCCCAATGAAGTTGAAGGTGTTTTATGCACTCTCACGCTAACACTTTGCAAACCAAGGAGGATCGCACCTTGTTAGCGACGTTTTGAGAATCTTTTTCAATCTTGGATTTGAGAGACTCAGTGTTGATCTCATCAAGTAATGTCACACCCTAAAAATAGGGGTGATCGGCACAGGAAGTGAACCACATCATACATCCTGTAAGCCACAAAATTCAAGGTTTATTTTATTTAATTAAAATGTATTCAATTTTACACTGACATTTTAATACTATTGACACTACTCATTATAATAATTATTTTAACATTTTGTAAAAATTTTGATAGAACCTCTTCTGTAAATAAAATCTTTCTACAAAATTTTCCTTAAACATTATTTCAACACTATATCACAAAATGTATAATAAACTATGGACTCTAATTATAAGTTATGTGAAGCACTTAAACATATATCTCATGACATAATACATAAATTTTACCTTTACATCCATAAGACATATTTACAGAACAAGCCTCCATTCTGTTCCGCAAACACCTATCCTTTGTAAGCAAGACATACAGCGTCAATTATGCTATCTGAGACCAAAATAATTTTTCAGTGAATAACATCCCAACCATAACATTTTGTAGAATCAAAGTGGATAAAATACAATGATTATATAAATTAAATAAGAAAGCAATTCAATGTAAACAATTTGTAAACTTGGAATAAAAGTTCTATAGAACTTCAATGACAAGAACGTTTAAATCTATAATGACAAAGTAGCTTTAACAGTTGAATTTGACAAGTTAAAATGATTAAATAAATAAATAAAATAACAGTACTAACTAAATTTAAAAACCATTAAGTATAAAATCATTAATTAATTAAAAATTTACATATTATTATTTCTTTAAGGGATTTATCAGAACAGTTCACAAATGTGGACCCACAGCCCACGAGAGTAAATAACCAAACGCGGCTTATGCCACAAAAAAAAACGTGGACACGTAGTCCACGAGGTTAAGTAACCAAACGCAGCCGAAGCCACGAAACAAACGTGGACACACAGTCCACGAGGGTATGTAACCAAACGCAGCCGAAGCCACAAAACAAACGTGAGTGCGATGCTCACGAATAACCATCCCTTCGTTCCACGTGCGTTGGCCATCGCACGGGGCTAGCACCTCCTATACACACCCTGCTAGCTAGGTGTACCATGGCACGTCAAGGGCTAACGAAATTGCCGTTAGCAACTAGTGTTTCGTATAAAATCCCTTCCAAATTCATTTTCAAACATGCGAAAAAATCATCATCAATAAAATACAGTTTCCATTCTCAAAATCAAACTCGCATGAAGAATTTTGAACATTAGAAACTTGCCAGAATAAAACTTCATAAATGATGCCCATGCTTTCATTTATTGAGAACCAAAATTACCAAAATTGATAAAAATAATTCTATCAATTTTGAAAGTATCATTTGTAAGGAAAAACACATACACGTCATAATTCAAATATCTTTCCACATCCCTTTATAATTTTCCCAAGATAAAAATAATTTAAATAACAAAATATGAAATATGTAATATAATTGTTATTAAATGATCCAAGTAAAAATATTTTTTAAAAAAATTAATCATAAATTAGTTGGGACGCTATTCACTTACCTGATAAGCTTCCAAGATAATAATTTATCCCTTATATGCAACTCACAATGGCTTTTTAGATACTCTATTACCTAGACAAGAAGAACAAGCAACTTTCTTTAATGATAACTCTACTTCGTATATCGCTAAGAGATTTTCATCAACCTCAACTCCTTAAATTATTAGAGGTTACACATTAATAACTCACTAGATTATTATTATTATTATTTTTATTTTTATTTTATTTTTATTTATTATTATTATTATTATTTAGGCATGACCAATGACCTAAGCATTCCACCAAAATGAAGATACACGTACACACACTTGACTAATACCTTCCTAAGTTTTCAACATGGAATTTAAACAATCTAATTCCAAAATTTCAGTCATTAATATAATAAATATACTTAATGTACTCCATTTCAATCAAATTCCTCTTTTAAACATTTTTGCAAACACCTTATATGCATCTATGTTTAAACCATAATACAAAGTTTTTTCCTCTTCAAATCTCTTCCTAATTATATATCATCAATATTTAAAAAATTTCAATGTCCAAAACCTTCTTATTCCAACAGAAGCAAATTCCCATTATGAGCAAATTCCATAACTCAATCAGCACACACGCATGCACAACCTAGACAGGGGAAGGATGAGAGTGAGATTCACTCACCAGTAAAGCCAGAGACGCTGAACCAGAGAGAGGAATAATCCAGCATTGAGAAAAGAAGCAAAACTCAAATCTCACACTGATACAAACCAGCTATGTATACAGAGGAGAGGGAGAAGATCAAAGCTTTCCCCTTGACTACATGAGCGTGCTAGCGACCGTAAAACCAGGGGGAAGAGCTGAACGTTGCTGCTGTGCGAAAGGAGAAAGAAAGAAGGACCAACGTGAAGCAGGGGAAACAGCGATCTCAAAGCTCTGACTTCAACAACACAGATTCTCATAGTAATGGTCCTCAATCAACAGCGGCAGAGGCAAGAAGAAGCTGGACACACCATCACGAAAGCAAGAACAGAAGAGGGAGGAGTGGTCGAGGAAGAGATTGCGAAAGGACGCCTCAGGAATAGACAGAACAGGGGAGGGAGATTTCTGATAAATCCAACCCGCTACTCAGACAGAACATGAAGGAGAAGGTCGCGCGAGCAAAACTCCAACGAGAATGATAGAAAGGTACAGTCACCGGTGGCTGCCAGCTGAATGAAGGAGAAAGGACGACGCTGTAGAAGGAGAGGAAAGGGAAGTTGGTGCAGAACTGAGGAAGAGGATGCGACGCGAACTCCATGGCAACATCGAACGAAACTCTAGCACTCCTACACCGGCGATGAGCTGACGACAGAGAAGGGATGAGGAGAAGACCGAGCGAAGGTTCTGGCTCTGAGACACCTCTCCCTCTCTCAGTTAATGACCTTCGCCAGAATTCCTTCGGGAAGAGAAGAAGAAATATATATATATAATATATATATATATAAAAACTCTAATTGTTTTGACGGCAAAATGATAATTTCACAAAGCTGAGCCCAAAATAAATATCTTTCTTTTTGCTTGAACAAAAAAAATCAAACACATGACCTGACTTAGGTAGCTCATCAATGCAACTCCCACTAGATCAATTTTTTTTTTAATATAAATACAATTAAAATACATTATTATATTTTAAATTTTACTTAATTTTAATTTTTGAAGTTTTACAAGTAAATCCTCAGCTTCATAGACAGCATCTTTCAACTCTTCAAGCCACTCCTTGGTTGCATGATTGGTGATCATCTTCTGCTCTGCATCATTGAGGACAGCTTCGATCATCAACAGAGTAATCTTCAACTTGCCTATGGGAGAGACATTCAGCTTTGTGTCGTTCATCAAATCTCCAAACTCACTTGAGGTGATCCTATCCACTAAGGTCTGCGCAGAAGCGGAGAGCAAAGCTTGTCCAGCAGCTGCCGCAGCCATGCCTTGTTTTGTTTCAGAACTCAAAGTGATTGAGAGAGAAGAGAGTTTAATAGGAAGAAATAGAGTGAAGCTGGCTTAGATTGATGGAGAGAACACTTAAAAAAGGAGGATAAATGACTTTTGGACATCTTTGTGCCTCGGAATGTGCTGGGAAACATCGAGGAAGAGAGATATAATTACGTGAATGCCATAGGTTTCTCAAAAGAGACAAAAGAGGGTTGTTGCAATGAATATAAAAAGCACGCGTTTTTCAAATATGGTTGGCCATCCACAGTAACATGTCTATTCTTTCTTGGAAGATTCTTACGAGGCAAGCTTCTCGGGAAAATAATGGTGGAAATTTTAATTAATTATACTATCTTTAACCAGTTTCTTTAATGTGTTAAACAGATATTGGTGACTTATATTTAAATCTGAAAAAAATGGAAAAAAGAAAAACAGAAAAGGATATTATAAAAGCAGGGGAATGGAAACAGCACACTAAAAGAAATATAGTGGCCTGAAGCTAATTCAGACTTGATCATTCAGTGTCGTAAAACGGAGAGCATGCTACTTTCTCAAGTCATGAGTGTGTGTGCGTATACATACAAAGGAGCACTTTGGAATTGAAAAAAAATATGTTTAAAAAATAATAAAATTATTTTGGAGGTAGATGCTTCGACTACAAATACAACAAAACTTTGTCTGGATTTCTTAAGGCGTCAGCCATTAATTTGGAAGTTGTGAAAATATATAAACGAATTTCAATTAGAAAGTTATCAAAGTACTGCACGATAATTTTGGGCTTTTAATTGCCTTTTAGGTTGAATTCTAGTTTATTTGTGTCTTTCATTGTAAATATTGATTTATTGCTTTAATCCTTTTCCTGTTTTCAATATAATCCTCTAAATCCCACAGGAGGGTTTTAAACTTTAAGGTAATCAAATTTTAAATTAAATTTTCCTCCATTAAATCATAAATTAAGTTACGCACATTGAAATAATTATTTTTTTTATTACTTACAGTATCCTCCTATGAAAGATAATCCTGTTTGAAACTCTATCGGGCACTAAAAATGGACACCTCTCCTAGTAAAAATTTAAACTTTGGTTCGCCATGATGTGAGGGACTAGCTTCTTTTGCTAGAACCAACCCTACTGGCAAAATAATTCTTAGATTAACAATTTAATCAAATGTTATGATGGGAATCAAGGGACGGTCAAAATCTAACATATAATACCTTTGATTCATTGCAAGGCATTGGTTTAGTTATTATTGTTTTCTTAAATTTAAAAACATTAGTTTATCCTATTTTAATTTCAATTTAAGTTTAGGAAAAATAGTTTATTTTATTTTAAATTCAAATAAGGAAAAAATATATCCATTAGGATATGATCTATCCATTTAGAATCCTAGATTAATTAGGATTGCATCACTTAGATTTTTAAAAGTCTACTTAACTAATTCATCCTTTTGTATTTTAAGAAGACTTATTGAATTATAATTGAATTTTTTTTCAATTGTGAGGCTATTTCAATTAGTGTTGTTCTTCATGAGATAACGGACCATGGGATTTTGAATTATTGTGAGCTATCCTTAGGATTAACTAGAATTGCATTATTTAGGTTTTTAGAAGTCTATTTAACCAATTCAGCCCTTTGTATTTTAGGAAGACTTATTGAATTTTCTTTTAATTGTGAGGCTATTTTGATTAATGTTGTTCTTCATGAGATAAAGCATTGTGGGATTTCGAGTTATTGTGACTTATCATTTGGTGCCCCGTATCATTTGGTATTCAGAGCCATGGTTGCTTTTTCAGGCTGTGTCCTTCCATCATGTTCTTCTGTTTCATTCTTCATTATTTAACATATTTATCTTTTTTATTCGTTCATCCTTACTTCTATATATCATTCATTTTCATTGTGTTCTTTATTATTTATTATATTCATCTTTCTTATTCATTCATCCTTTCTTTTATTTTTCCATCTATTTATATTTTTTCCATCCATTCTTTTATTATAAAAAATAAAAAAAATCTTTTGATTTATTATTGATTTCTGTATCTATTTCCCTTACATATTCAAATTGAAACAAAAGGTAATGTGCTCCAAAGGAAAAAGCCAGGATTGTTATAGAAAAAACAAAAGAAAAAAATCGTGCAACAAAAGGTGAAACAGATAGAGAGAGAGAGAGAGAGAGAGAGAGAGCGAAGATTCAATCTAATAAAAGAGGGTCGATGTATATATAGAGTTGATACATATATATATATATATATATTTAATTTGGTGAATCTTATCATATCTTATTTACCGTATCTTCTATTATCTCATCTTATCCTTTTTTAATTAAACTCATCCTATTTTATCATATCATCTCCTATCTAACTTATTTTATAATATCATATCCCATCTAATATTATTTTATCTCACCTAACTTATCATATCTTATCTTTACACTTCCTTTGTAACTTAACGTTGGTTTCACCATCACTGTTATCTCGCATTGTCGTTAGAATTTGCTAAATCAAATTTGAGTAAAGAGTGTTTAACTACACACTAGCAAAGTGATAAATATGAGTGATATTTTATTAAGTGAAATACATGAGTAAGTGTGTGAGGTCCAAATTTTGTTATTTTGCTATACTAACCTTTTAGATATATCATGGGTGAGTATTTTTGCTCAAAAGGAATACTCTTCCCAAAACTTAAAGTTGATCATGCTAAGACTCTTTATGAAAATCTTATTCAACTTGAAAGAGAACTTAGAGGACTGAAAGCTTCCTAAGGAGATAAACATAGTAGTTATAGTAAAGAAGAAATTCATTCTAGGAGGAGGGAATCTCAATCTAAATTTGATCTTTTCAACCAAAAGGTTAAATATCCACCATTCAGTGATAGTCCAAATTCAAAAATCTATCTTAATTGGGAATTTAAAATGGAGCAAATCTTTCAATCCAATGATATGCCAAGCAAAAAGGAGGTAAAAATCACAACCTATCAATTTTCTAATTATGCACTAATAAGGTGGAAAGATTTATTGTTGAAGTGCTGAATCATTGATAAAGAGCCTCCGAAGTCTTGGAAAAGGTTTAAGAAGTACATGCAAAACAAGTATGTGCTTGACTACTACTCTAGGGAATTAAAAAGAAGGGTGCAGTTGTTTAGCTGATCATGAAAGAGTATGTACATGAGCTTGATGAACTTAAGATGAGACCTAAAGTATATGAAGATTACAAAGCTTCTAAGACCTAAATTATTAATGGGCTTAGTCAAAAAATTAGAGACAAAATTGAATATGTACATTTACACTTTTATAGATGAGGAAGAGTTTGTGCACAAGGCCAATAAAATTGAGAAAAGGTTTTAGGAAAAATGCTCAAAACCTCCAACTTCTAATCAGGGGGACTTAAAAATCAACCTCTAAGCTAAAGGATTTTAAGGCTTAAGAAGAAGTTAAGTCTATGCCTAAAGCTAAAGACAAATCAAAGTTTAAATGTGATAGTGATGATGGGGAATATTATACTGAGCATACAAGCTGTGAAGATGAATATAAAGGCATGGTTTTATTTAAGTGATGCATCTAACCTAGAAGGTGTATCAACTAGTGAAACTTTAGTTTCAATATGTTCTCTATAGGTGCAGTTCCAAGTAGATTAAAGAAAGAACTCAAGAAAAAGAGGAGTTCAAAAACTAGCTCCAATTCAAAGGAGATAGAATCCATGGCTATTATCATTGATAATAAGCTAGAAGTTGAATCAACAAAGGAGAAAGAATAGTTTAATGTTGAAAATCATGAAAATAATGTGTAGATGAATTCCCTCTTATTCTAAATACCATACTTAAGGTTAAGGAAAATCTCCTCAAATATGACAAGAAAGGTCAACATATGAGTGATAGTGACTTGAGTAGAAATATTTAAGGGAGTACATATAAGTAAGAGAGAGAAAAATAAGATGATGGAAAAGAGGAGAGAAAAAATAAAGAAAAGGAGCCAAAAGTTGAAAAAGATCAAGAGGAAGAGGTTAAGAAAGTTTTATCCACTAACATTCTTAATCATTCTTTTTTTAGTTATGTTGATTCTCCATCACAGGAATTTAATAATTCAATTATGTAAGTTGATAATAAGTATACAAGCTCACCGTTTGAAGATCTTCAAGAGTTAAGGATGAATCTTCTTCAAGAGGAGGAGAACGATGTGATTATGTATGGCAACCTAGTCAACATCCACATTGTTATCCTAGGTGACATCCAAGATAGCATCTTACTTGGGAATTAAGTCCTAGATGGAAATATATGTAGAAACAATCAAGGTATCATACCATGTCACCAAGTTATTCCAAACCAAGTCATCCTAATAGAGGAAAGTCTAAGTAAAGATGTAACATCCTTGAATTTTTATTCCAGTTATTTAAGTTTGATTAAGGAAATTAAGTTTACTAGAAAAGTTTGTGGCTAAAGAGGTCTAACGGGCATGTTTAGTTGTATTTTTTAGCCTTAAATGCGGGTCAAAAGGAGAATTGGGTAACTGGGTGTGAAAAGAGGAAGAAAATTGAAGGACAAGGCTTTGTAACATGCGTCACAGCTTGTCAATTGTAATAACCCCAACAAAATTTAAAATAAATAAATATATATATATATAGGGTAATTTACTTAAAGTGTGTTTATATTAGTTTTTAGGATAAATATAGCAAGTTAGAGACTTGGTTTAGTAGCAGCTTTGCAACCTTCATACATGAGGTCCTAAGTTTGAATCTAGAGGAGACAAAAGAAGAGTTAAATTTTTCTTTTTCTAGCTATGTGAAATTACCGAACTGCCCTTAATTCCATCAGATATTTTAACTCCTCCTTCTTCTTTTCTCAGTCATTCTAGAGCAGAAAGAGATCTGAGGGTTGGATAGATTTTGCTCAGCCTCTCATGGGTCACTGCTTTCTTACCTTTCAACTGTAGCTGGCGCCGCAGTCGCGTAGCTCATTGACACCGGTGTACTCGTGGTTAGTCCGTTCATTTCAGTTAGAGTTCTCCCTTATTTCTGTGTCATTCTCCCTTGTACGAGCTCAATGTTTCACTGGGTTAAGGTCATCAGAAATGGGTGATGTTGGTCTTGAGCTGAGGCGACACTAATTTTGGTTTTTCCCTTTCTCTTAAACGGTGTTGCGTCTCCCTCTGTTCCTTGCCAGCTAGAGATTTCATTTTCTCTCCCTGTTTTGCTGTAGATTATATCTTCTTCATTGCCTTTGGCTGTTATTAGGGTTTGAGGTGAGAATCTTAAGGACTTTTTCTTGATGAATTTGTGTGAGAGAGAGAGTTTTGATTGAGGATTGAAACTATAAAATTTTTGGTGTGTGTTCTATTGCTGCCATGACTAAAAGGAAATATATATATATAATATGATATTGGTGTATATACATTAGTATTGAAGAATGATAGTGGTATATATCGGTCATAATTTGGAGTTAAATTGATTTGGTTGATTTGGTTGATGTTAAAAATTTTAAGGTGAAATTAGAAGAGACAAGCTTAGATATATTATTGGTGCTTATAAGATGTTATTGAAGGGCTTGTATGAGGAAATAAAATTTAACTTCTAAATATTGATGGAAATTATTGGTTTAGGAATTCACCTGTGAATCTGTTTAAGGAATTTAATTATGGGCTTGTACATGGTCATGTTTATATTTGGAGTTTGTTTGATTTTTGGTGAATTGTTGAAGGTTTAAAATTGAAGAGATAGAAGTAATACAACTAAGGTAAGTGGTGCAAAGATTAGGAGAAAACTTCCATTTCAAGAAATAGAATGGTATGGCTAAGGTTTTATGAAGGAAGTTAAAGGAATAAATAATAATGCTTGAACTAACTTTAAATCATAAATTTGGTTTTGAAATTTAGATGGTGATTGATAGAGATTGTGTTATAAATTAAAAAGTTATTAAAATTGTATATGTTTATACTTTATAGGGTGTGTGAAAAAATAAGACCCTAACAAAAATTAAAAGAATACTTTTAAGAATTTAGAACTTTAACGTATAAGTGAATAGTATTTCCTTTAATTTATTTTTATGGTATATTTATTTTTAATAAATTTTCATTGAGATATTTATTCTTGTGAATTACATTAGTTTTGAAACTTTGTGATATCGATGCGAGATGTTTAAAGGAGGAGATATGCATTTATTTCCTGAGGGAATATGTTTCAAAGATTTATGGAATTAGTTAGTTTATTAAACTCTTGAAATCCTTGATTATTTAGATAACGCAAGCTCGTATATTATTTTATGAAAGACTATTTTCAATAGGTCTTAAATTGAAATTTAAAGTGATGCATGCGAGTTTGATATTGGAAACATAGATTATATTTTAGAAATAATTATTTTTCTCGCATGTTTGAAACATGATTTTTGAGAGGACTCTAAATAGAACATTGCTGCTAACGACAGTTCCGTTAGCCCATAGTGCGCTGTGGTTAAATACTAGCTAGTTGGTTCATGAGTTGTATTCTCACGTTTGGTATTCGTAGGCTTTATACCCGCGTTTGATTTCATGGCCTGAGCCATGTTTGGTTATTTACCCTCGTGAGCTGTGTGTCCACATTTGTTTTGTAGCTTCGGCTGCATTTAGTTACTTACCCTCATGAACTGGTGTGTCTACGTTTGTTTCATGTCATAAGTCGCGTTTGGTTATTTACCCTCGTGGACTGTGTGTTCACATTTGTAACCTGTTCTGTTGAATTCTCAAAATTCTAAATGTTGATTAAATGTTTTTAAAATTTGCATGATTTTGGCTAACAATTTTACCACTTGAGGAATATGTGAGTAAATTATTTTTCTTTAAGCATGATAACATAAATTATTTTTAATTTACTCTTATTTTACAATTATGGATATAACTTTCAGGCTTACAAATCTTTGTGGAATCATTTTTAATTAGTTGACACCATTATTGGAGTTAGTTGATTTAAATTCTAAGAATTTTACCATATAAATGCTATTCACTGAAAAATTATTTTGGTCTAAGATCTGTTAGCTGACGCTAATCCCACCATCGACCTCAAAAAGGGCAACTAGCTACAGTGGGTGGACCTTTTTGATTGGTATTGTTGCTTTAATTAAATATAGAAATTGTATGTCTTTTGATTTGAAAGAAAGAGTGGATGCTCTACAAAGGTTATTGATAAACTTTATTTTTGGTTTGTATATTGGTTGATGGCTGGAAGGAGCCATGCTTTTGATTTATACTGTTATCTGTAAAAAAAATTTTTGTTGTAGAGTTTTCGGGAGATCCTAATTATAGGGGAGATTCTGTTGAAATTTCTACAAAAATATCGACACTCTCTTATGATATTGAGTTTGAAGAAGTTATTTTAATTCTCATGTAATTTGATTAAATTTTATTCTGTTCTTTTGTAAAATGGAATAAATATTCATTTGGAGGCTTACGAGAATGTGAGAATGGTTCATACCCGTACCGGTCACCCTCTATTTTTGAGGCGTGATATAAATCCTACAATCACGATGCATGTATATTAATATGATTGGAGAGAAGCTCTCTGTGTCATACACTGTAGTGCATTGTGCATCCATTGCGGTGTATGGTCACTTTTCTGCTGTAATAAGATCAGAAATAAAGTAGAAAAAGAGAAGAAACAAAGGAGAAGTGAAGAAGCAACTAAAGAGTTGTGCTAGGGCTTAGGAGATTTAAAGTTTTGGAGTGATTTAAAGTCTCCAAACATTAAAGGTAAGATCCCCAAGTTTAAATCTACCTACTTCTTCTATTTTCTCAATGTTGGAAGTTGGGATTTGATTAAGATAATTTTCGATCCATAGAGGCTATGGGTTCAAACCCATTGACTTAAATAGAGTAAATAAGAGTATATTAAGCTAATGAAACCTAGTATTTATGGATTTATGTGTTTTTTGGTTATTGAGGAGAATTTATGGATGAATTTTCACCATAAATAAGATGGTAAGGATAATGTGGCTTCATTAATGGCCATTAAAGAGTTCAGTGATATTAATATGAGTAAGAGGAAACTAAGAAACCCAATGAATACTTTTATATGAGAAGAAAATGAATCTTGAGAGTGAAAAAGTGGTAAGTTAATAGTGAAAATTAGCTCAAATGTAGATACTAATGAATTGCATTGTGAATAATTGCAAAGTGACGATCTTGACACCATTCAAGCTTTAGAATCTTTGAGAGTGAGTATTTAAGGGATGAAACCTTTGACCTCTCAAAGCTTTGAGCTAATTGGGAGAATTTTACCTTATGATTTTGTGTGTTAATTAGTTTATTATTTGATAATTGAAATGTGTGAAATTAAATAATATGCAAGTGTGGCATGAAATTACTTGAAAATCTACTACGATGATTTTGCAAAAAGTTCAATGACATTTCATAAGGAAAATTCTATGAATATTGTTAGTAGAGTTTTATGATAAGTTTTTCCTTAAAGTTCAATGATGTGTGTGTTAATAGGGAGTTCAATGATTAATTATCATGGGAGTTCAATGAGTATGTGTTTTAATGGAGTACAATGAGTATGTCCAGTTCTTATGTGATTATCTGAAGTTCAATGATTGATTGTTATGTGTGGTGTCATAACCACTTGAAAAATAAGTTCAATGATGATATAGTGCATACTCGTACAATGAATGTTCAATGAGAGATTGTCCCACTGATTTAATGAGGGACTCAAACCTAGCTAATTATTCACTTGTTCAATGAGGAAATTAATCTAGGAGAATGATACCCTATAGTGTGAGAAAATAGGGAAAATTGTGACCTACAAGTGAGATGGGAAACCTTGGCCGTGTAATAACTAAAAAAAATTTAAAAAAAAATTAAATTAATTATTATGTAATATTGTGTTTTATTGGTAATTATATTAATTCATGGGACAAGTGTGACAAGAAGTGAAGCTGATATAGTAGTAGCTATGCAAGTATCCTCCCAATAGGTCTCAAGTTTGAATCTGATGAAGCTTAAAGGGAGATTTTTTTTCCCTCTCTACTTTATGAAATTATCAAATTGCCCTTCTTAAATTTGAATATATTTCCTCCTTTTACTCAATTTTTCCAGATCTGTGAGGAGAGAGAAGAGCGAACTCATCTATTTCTTTATCTTTCCCCTACACTTCATCTCTTCCCTTCCATTTTTAGTGGTCGTCGATGAAGGTGGAAGCTCGCTGCAACTGTGCACGCCCAAAGCTCCATCGTGCTTTCTGTCACTGTTCATCTCCTTTATTTTTATTCAATCCTCATAGTTCATGCATGCGTTGTTGATAGGTGTGAGAATCAGGTCGCTGACGTTGTAAACGTGTGCTGTGGTCTTCCACTGCTAGAAGCTCAGGTAATGAATCCATGGTCCTTAAATTTTCCATCGATCTCTATATTTTTTTACTATTTATGCTGTTGAATCTTCTTCTTTCTCCTTCATTCTTTCTATCCGTGAGTAATTAACAAGTGAAGAGCTAATTTGAAGCTGTTGAAAGGCTGATTTATAGGTAAGAGGCTGGTTCGATATTATTTTCTCCTTCCCCTGTTCGATTAAAGGTTCTGTTCTTCCCTTGGCTGTGCGTGTTTCGTTGAATATTAAGGTGAGGAGTTTTAATATCTTTTTTGTTGCTAAGTGCATCTGATTTGGTGAAACATCATGAATTTTCCTTGTTTCTTTTGCTACCTGTGAATGTTATAGAGTTGGGAGTTTATTTTCTTTGGGTATTAAAAAAAATTTATGCATTTGTGTTGAAGAACTAAAATTTAGAAGGCTGTCTTGTTTTAAATATGGATATTAGTAAAATTTGGGGAATGAAATTTGAAGAAAGGAAGCTTGGTATTAGTAAAGGAATTCATGCCCATGAGATGCTTGTTAAAATGCTTAAAAAGAAATGTTTTGTAGAGTGATGGAAGTAAAAGGATATGGTTGTGTTATTGGAAAATTAATTGTTATGGAAGCTAATTACCATCCATAAAGGAAGTTGAAATTTAAGAAAAGAGGTTTGGGAAGAGTATATTTGATTGGTAATTTTAGAGCTATTTTGTTGTTTATATATTGTAAATACATTCATGTCTTCAAAGTATTTACAAAATTGTTGATGTAAGGTTTGCGAAAAGTGAAAGTTAAGGTTTATTTATGATGATGATGATGATGTGAGTTTCTATTCTAATTGAGCGTGGGGTTGGCCATATAAATTTGATTATGAAGATATTAAGTAGTTAGTTGAGTTCTTTAGAAATAATATACTTTTAGTATTTTGACAAAAAGTTTAATATGAGATTGTAATTTAATCGAGCATTGAGCTATGGCTTGGATGGATTTTTATACGTAGAGTCTCAATTTGTAAATTTCAAATAATTATGGCAAAATTTTGATAGTGGTAATATTGAAAGGAAATTATTGAATTTATTGAAAGTTTATTTAAATTCTTAACATGATTTTTTAGGGTGTTTGGAAAAGGAAAAATGTGATTAAAGCTTAGAGGGAAATTTTGTCTTTTGGAATTTTCAAGTGAGTGGATAACGTCCCAAATAATTTATTAGCAAAGTTTCTTTTCATCAAAGATATTGATTTCAACAATTCACTATTTTATTTATTTATATATGTGTGTATATGTATATATTTTATAAGCATTGATTATTTATATTGATTGAATAACTCTATTTCCCAAAGTCATGTTATTTGCTTACAACATTGATCAATTGTTTTTGTTACAAGTTCTAGTAATCCTTTATTCGACAAGGACAATCATGAAAATTCGTGAAAGAGTTTGTAAGTTTTTTACATTGAAAAGAACGGGTGCTTACATAATTCATGCGAGTCTGATATGGAGGAGAGAAAATTTTAATTCGATAATGATTATTTTCTCGCATGTTTGAAAATTAATTTTTAAAGGAACTTTAGACAGAACACTGGTTGCTAACGGCAGTTCCGTTAGCCCTTAGCGCACCATAGTTAATTACTAGCTAGTTTAGATTTCATGAGCCTTTGTTCTCACATTTGTTATTCATGAGTCTTGTACCTGTGTCTGTTTCATGACTTTGATCATGTCTAGTTAGTTACCCTCGTGGATTATGTGTCCACGTCTGTTTCGTGGCTTCGGCTGCGTCTGGTTATGGACTATTTGCCCATATTTGTTTTTTTTTGTGGCATAAGCTGTGATTTGGTGATTTATCCTCGTGGACTGTGTGTTTATATTTGTTACTTGTTCTGCTAAGTCCTATACTTATGAGTTTTTTTAAATTTTTATGGATATATTTTCATTGGTTTTGATTAATCACATATTTACAATTATTTATTGCAATTATTTGCTTTATTAAAGTTAAATGATAATGACATTTGATAAGATACTTTTATGAATTATGATGTTATTGAAAGTTACATAAAATCCCTTTATTCTGAATTTATTTAAATCTTCATGGAGATCATTATGTTTTTAATTTTTCCTTTCATTCATGTTAATTATTTATTATTGGAACGTTATTCATTAAAAAATAAATTTTTGGTCTCATATAGTATAGTTGACGCTGAATTATCCACTGACCAATGAGGAGTTTGTGATTGATTAGAAGCGGAGGAGCTAAGGATTAAACTTCCTCCTGATGTAAAGTTTTAATTATGAAATTTTATTTTGTAAGTTTATTGTTAGGTGCTCTACATAGTCTGTGGTCAGGTTATTTATGTGGTTATATATTTTGTCTGTCTGCTGAAAGGAGCTCTATTCCTGATTGGCTTGATTTTTTGGTTGAAATATTATCTTGTAGAATTTTTGGGAGATCTTATTTATAGAGGAAATTTTGTCAAAATTTCTACAAAAATAATAAAACTTTTATTACTACCAAAAATATTTACGTATGTTCTAATTCAAACTAAAACATAATTATCTTTTAGTTATGAAAAGATTACCCAATCTGAGGCTTAAAGGAAGCGTGATGGATCACATCCTTTACCGGTCATCCTCTATTTTTGGGGTTTGACAGGCCGAGTAACCTCTCACAAGTATTTTAGCTAAAGTAGTCTTAATGTATAGACAAACCCAATCTGTATATAGCCTACAGTTTCATATCAAAGGAATAAGGAGGATATAAGGAAGGTGTGATCATGCATATAGTGAAAAAGGACATATGATTGTCTGTATTGTGACCTTAATGTTGATAATTGTGAGTTTAATCTAATGCCATGATAAACTATGTTAATAGATCATGTGATTAGTTCTTTCTTGTATGAAATTGTGTTTACTAATCATGATCTCTTGAACATGTGCCATTATGCCTGAAAATGTGGATTTTATGTTTTTAAGAATGACATGTGATTGGGAGTTGTATTGCAATTGTCACTTGCATTTAAGTTAATTGACATGTATCAGTATAAGTTAGTTAGAACTTGGTTACTGAGTGGTTGTACTTACCCCATTATCTTCAATATTATAGAAAATAGCTTAAGAGGATTGGATAGGGAAAAATAGCTAGAGGCTTAAGATCTAACATCCTAATAGTAGGCCTTTACTTTTAGAGTATGTATATTTATATGATAATTGATGTTGCCAACTAGAGTTAATCCATTTTAGATCTTACTTGCATTATGACTAGTGAGTTATGTAGTATATTTTGGGCCCTAGTGAGCATGTATGTTTTTAATGATGTTTATAACAAGGCTAAAATACTAGTGTAAGTAAGAATAGAGTTTAACTTATGATTTTTGTAGATTATTATTGAAACGTGAGTTTTGGGCTCCCTTTCTATTTTTGAGATTAAAGGGTTGAGCATTGAAAATATGATTTATAATTTTTTTGTATGATCTGATGCATTGTACATGTTAGTTTTGGTCTATTGTATGTGGTTAAAAAGGTGTTTATGGCTTTTGGCTTGAAGGAAGGGTGTTGGACACTTTGTTTTGAGAAGAGTGGTGAAAAAAGTGCAAGTTTTGAAATGAGTATCTAGTTTTTGATTGAGTAATAATTTAAGTGTGAAATCTAAGCTATTAGTTAGAACTCGAAAAGAGCTTTTCGTAAACATCTAATTTGCATCAATCAGATGTTGGATGGAGAAATGGAGCGAGTCAAAAGTTTTCCCATAAGATGTTAATTTGATAGCAAAAACTACTATCATAGAACATGTAATGCACCGCAATACATGACACAAAGGCAAACAAGTCGCGGTATTTGTTCAATGAGTAGTGGCACAAACCCTTAAAACTCATAGAATTGTAATGTTTTATGATTTCTAAGCAAATATACTGATTCTTAAAATGCTCACATGCTTTTGCATAGTTAATAACTCTGATTTGTCAATTACGTAACTCTTAAAATGGTTTTAATTTTGAAAACTTAGAATCCTATCTTTACAACTTACTTGCAAACTTGGTAAATCTATTCTTACCTTAAGCCATTCTCTTAATTAATTGAGATTTGAAGTTAATCATGAATTTTTGAAGGAGGATATTATAAAAGAGATTTAGATTCAAGATGTTACAATGCATAGTGGAAGCCTAAATCAACATATTGAAGGCCTAATGTATAAGTATACACTTGGAGGAGGCAAATTAGGTTATAATCTTACTTTAAGTCTAAATGCATATTTTACATCTTATCTTCTTTTTGAGGTGAAAGCTTCAATTTAAGGGAGAAATGAGCAGTATGAAAAGCAAGCTAACAAAGGGCACTGGAAATTTGTCTTCAGACATGGAGATTGGGTTCAAGTATATCTTAGGCCTAGAAGATCTCTAAATATAAGGAAGACAAAGTTGCATCTAAAAGGGGATGGCATTTTCAAGTGCTATAATCAATCAATAACAATGCCTACAAGATAGACCTTCCTAACTGTTATAGGAATATGTCAGCTAAATTCAACGTTAAGGCTTTTCTTCATTTGATACATATGACTTAAGGATGAATACTCTTCAGGAGGGAGGGAATGATGGGAATTAAGGGACAAGTCAGAATCCAACATTTAGTGCCTTTAATTTATTGCAGGGCATTGGAGGATGGATGATTAGATCTAAAACCAAGAGGACGAAAGAAGCCTTAGATTCATAATTAGGCTTGTTCTAAATGATCAAGGAATCCTAAAGGCAAATGGAGTTTTAGAAAAATTAAGAAGGACTCTTAGCATATTGGGCCTAACCTGTAACAACCTATGAATTTTAAGTAAAATTAAAATTTATGGTATGTTGCTTTAAGTGTTTATTTTCTCAATTTTGGAATAGATTTAATAAGAAGGGTTGGTCTAGTAGAGGTTGTGATAATAACCCATTTATTAGGTCTATAGTTCGAATCCTGTCGGTGTGAGAAGGGGAATTTTATTTTTTTATTCCAAACTTTATTCATATATTCATACTTTATACACATGTATATAGTTGTTGGTCTTGATATTTATAAATATGCGTTTATATTATCACAATTGATTATTTTAATAAGTTTATAATTAACTTATTGATGTTACTTTTTATTATTTCTTTCAACTAAAAATTGGAACATTATTCAATAAAAATATTTTTGGTCTCAGATAATATAGCTGATGATATACCTTTTGCTAATCTCTGAGGGGCTCATTGCTAAATTAATTGGAAGATCATTTAAAAACACCTTTTGTTTGATGTAAATGTTTAATTATATATTATATTTTGAAATTTATGATTAGGTGCTCCATGTTAGCTATATTTAGAATCCTTATCAGTTGTCACGTCCCAAAAATAGAGAGTGACCGGCACGGGGTGTGAACCATGCCACACGTTCCCGTAAGCCTCAATTCATAAGTTAATTTCATTTCTAAAATAATCAGATCTATTTTAATAGTAATCATTATAACATAGCTTCGATGTTTGGTAAAAATTTCAGCAAAACCTCACCTGTAAATAGAATCTCCCTAAAATTCTACAATACAAAAATTTCCAAAAAAATTTTTATATCAATTGAGAGCTCAACTCCTCCTAACCAGCAATCAGCATATATATATATATATATATTAAATAGAAACCTTAGCTGTAGTCTATGTTGAGCATCTAGTTATATTTTTCGGAATGAAATATACACAAATTGTTATTACATCAAAAGCAGGGACTTTCATCAACTCTCCACTCAGCCCGTGTAACAGCTCTCAAGATCAGCATGAGGATCAACGTCAACTAAGGTATCTGAGACCAAAAATAATTTTTCAGTAAATAACATCCCAATAATAAATAATAGAACATAATTCAAATTTAAACAATTATGTAAATTAAAGAGGCAACAATCTTTATAAAAATTTAATAAAATTTGAAATAAACGATTCTATGAAATTTTAAATAAAATCTCGAACCATTAAAATCTCGTATTAAATAATAATATCACTTGATTGTAAGGAAGCAAATAAACAAAATCAATAATAATAAATAATTTACTATTTAAAACCAATGGGATCTAAATTACCAAATAATTAAATCCATATAATAGGGACTTATTATAGCAATTAACAAATGTGAACATACAGTCCACGAAAGCAAATAACCAAACGCAGCTTATGCCACAAAAACAAACGTGGACACATGGTCCACGAGGGTAAGTAACCAAACACAGCCGAAGCCACAAAACAAATGCGGACACACAGTCCACGAGGGTAATGCTAACCAAACGCGGCTTAGAGCCATAAAACAAACATGAGTACGATGCTCACGAATAACCATCCCTCCGTTCCACGTGCGTTGGCCATCGCACGGGACTAGCACTTCCTATACACACTCTGTTAGCTAGGTATACCATGGCACGTCAAGAACTAACGGAACTGTTATTAGCAACTAATGTTCTATATACAGTCCCTTTTTAAATTCACTTTCAAACATGCGAGAAAATCATCATTGGTACAATATAATTTCTCTTCTCAGTATCAAACTTGCATGAAACATGTAAAACATCAATCTTTTTAAATATGAAAATTCATAACTAATCTCTCATAAACTGTCCATCAATTTTCGTAGTTGGTTGTATCAAATAAAGGACTACGAGAATTTATAAAAGCATCTTCACCAATCTAAAAATTAAACGTTATGTCTTTAACAGCTAAAATAACATAATTAATAAAAGTAATCAATAATAATAAAATATATCTTGATACATAAAAATTATCTAAAATAATATTTTGATAAAAAGAGATTTACTAATATTTTGATAATAATGTTTGAAATTCACTTCTTACAACTTCAATCGAGTTACCCTTCTTATAATCACCCTATAAAATAAAATAAGATCTTAATGATCTTTACTTTTGAACCAACTAGTCCCTCTTTTGAAGAGAATCCACTCAATAAAAATTAATAATAAAAACTTTAAAGTTGTAGCAATAAAAAAAATTTTTACCAAACATATAATGTGCAACATTCCAATCCAATTCAATGAAATATATAACCTTTAATTCTCTTACCTAACCATTTTCAATCATCCAAGTATGACTTCTAAAATAATAATATACTTTACAAAGTTTCAACTTTGCAATTCCTAATAATCTAGAGTTCAGATAAGATCTCAATAATTTTTTTAAATAAAATCCTTTGCAAAAAGGAAAAAAAAATCTAGATTTACAAATAACAACGTCCAAATATTATCATTCATGTCACTAATTTCCACCATAATACTTTAGCCATACCAACTTATTTACTTCTCTTAGACTTTGCATCAAACATTTTTTTTGGTGCATTATTTTCGACCATACACTTAGAATTCTCTAACTTTTCATCTTTTATCCAACAATTTATCAATAACCATACTATCCCTAAAAATTTAAACATTTACATATAACTTTATAATCAAATTTCTTTAATTTGCAACCTACAAGTTAAATTCATGGATCAATGACACCTAACTAAATATACTTCTCACAATAATTAATGAAGTTTCAAAAAAACATATAAAATCAAGTAAAATTCTCCTAAAGGACATTTTATCGAACACCTTGTGAGCATGAATCTTTTAGCAATTATCAAACTTCCTTTCCCTCAAATTTCATTTCTCAAATTTTTTAATATCAGTAATTAAAATAATCCAACTCTCCTAGTTAAATCCTTCAGCGTATATAATTTTTTTTTTACACTCAAGAGAAATCAAATTTCCACTTTGCACTACTCACGATTCTGCAGAAAATGGAGGAAAAACTCACAATCTCAACCTATAAGCATATCACGTAGCAACAAAGAAGTGAGAGATCAAAGCTTCTTACCCCCACAAACCACCAACAGCATAAAAGAGGAAGGAGAAGAACACGGTAAAGAACAGGGGAGGGAAAAATTTTGTTTCCTAGATATAATTATGATGGAGGAAGGAAAAGAGGAGGCTGATAGCAACCTCCAACAGCAGCTACAAGATGCTCATCCATGCACCTCCTCTCCAGCGACCTCCTCTTCTCGCAAATGACGCCGGTAATGACAGGAGGAAGGAAGCTTTGATCTGTTATAGTGGCTAGAAAAGAAAGAAACGAGGAACTACAGCGAACACTCTTAAGCATGCCAGCAAGCTGATCGAAAACAGGAAGAGGGCGGGGAGGTCTCAAGAGAAAGGCCGACACTCTCACCTCACTGGAATGATCGACAGAATGAGGAAGCAGAGGATGAAAATGAATAATGCCCCTGCATATGTGTCTGCCTTCTTTTATTTATTTATTTATTTAATAAGGGTAAAATGATAATTTGGTAAAAGGATAAAATTTTTCACTGATGGCCCTGGTAGGTCCGAACTATAGACCAATTAAATAATTGGTTGCATAATTTTCACTAAAACAGCTCTTCTTCTTGCTAAATTTGCTCTCAAAAATAACAAAAGTACTCTTAAATATATCATTACTTCTTTTAAATTTTTCTGAAAAATTATGGGTTATCACATCAGTGATCTATTTATATATTTGTCATGAAGGAGCAAAGTTTCGCCTTCTTGATTTAGACTGTATATTGCCATTGTAAAGATTTCAGGAGATTTTATTTACATGAGAGGTTCTACCCAAATTTTTACAAAAGGTATAGAAATATTTTGTTGATATTAAAATATTATAATGACTTCCCATCCTATTTTAAATGAATTAAAATATTATATTAAAGTTTTCTTAATTAAGGCTTAAGGGATGTTTGTGCATATATCCCATGTTGATCACGTCTAATTTTTGGGGCATAACATAATTCAAGATATTTAGGCCCACGTGTCCAATTAGTTATTATTTTTCTCCTTAACTATAGAAAATTAGTTTATCTAATTTAATTTCAAATTTAAGTTTAGGAAAATTAGTTTATTTTGTTTTAAATTTAAATAAGGATAAAATATATCAATTAAGATAAGATCTATCTATTTGAAATTCAAGATTAACTAAGGTTGCGTCATTAGGTTTTTAAAAGTCTATTTAACTAATTCAACCTTTTATATTTTAAGAAGACTTATTGAATTTTCTTTTGATTATAAAGCTATTTCAATTAGTGTTGTTCTCCGTGTGATAAGATACTATGAGATTTTGAGTTATTGTAAGTATCGTTTGGTTGCTCCATATCATGTTGCAAATTTTTTTGTTTGGGCCTTGTCTACATGGTTGGTGAGCG
Organism: Prosopis cineraria; assembly: GCF_029017545.1. NCBI lineage: Eukaryota > Viridiplantae > Streptophyta > Magnoliopsida > Fabales > Fabaceae > Prosopis > Prosopis cineraria. The sequence continues at coordinate 11,653,760 of NW_026555339.1, forward strand.
TCATCTCTTTCTGCATCATTGAGGACAGCATCGAGCATCAAAAGAGTTATCCTTATCTCTTCCAAAACAACTTATCCGGTGGATTTCAGGCTGGTCAAAATAATTTGTAGGATAAAATATGTAAAACTCTTTTGAGATTGAGGTCATGTGAACATTTCCTTAAAACATTAGAATTAATAATCGATAACCTTTTTAAATATTTAACAAAGAAGTGTGCCACTTCAGAATAATGAAGATATATGACATCTCACATGAAAACATCAACATTTTTATAATACTTATTGAAGACACGTTGAGAGAAAAATTAATATAGGCGCTTCACTGATGAACTGCATCTATTATCATTAGAAACATTTTGTCGACATAATCGAAATGAGCGAGTTTTCTGTTTCTCAATATTTTTGGCCCTTCGAGCACATAACTCGAAATGAGCGTTTGAGAGTTTATATCCATCGAGTTCATGGAGTCTGTGAATTCATAAACCCCAGTACAAAATAAAATATATGAATATCTATATCTATATCTATATCTATATTCATGTGTGTGTATACCTGGGAGAATGATAGTTGAATCCCAGAAGATTAATTAATTCAAATTAAATATCAACTAATTTTAGTGTGTTGACAAAATTTCTTGATCCTTCAATGATAATAAATCAAACAAGATTTTGAAGTTTGAGTTCCAATTTTGCAACTTCGTTGTTATGCATTTATAATTTATTTTTTAAATTTTAATTTCAATAGGAACACAAATGTTCATTTTTAACAACTTCAAAAATATATAAAAGACCTTGCTTCCTCAATATTGTGCATATTTCTGAACATTAATACTCTGTTTGGATGAAGAGAAAATGTGAGAGGATAAAAAAATAAGGGAGCATTACTTTAAGGTCCCACCCAAGTGCTGTCATTCTTTTAAGTTTAATTGTCAATGAATTTGAGAGTAATTAATTTTCTTGAATAAGACTTAGATATAATTCTTTCAAAAAATAACTTTCACTTTGTTTGGCCGAGAAGAGAAAAGTGGGCGGAAGGAAAAATGAAGGAAAAAATGGAATGTGAGATCTATCACATTTTGTTCTCCCAAATTTTCTACCAAACAATGGAGAGATTTTGGGAGGAAACTTCTCTTTTGGCGTCTATCCTGACCTCTACACTGCTCTGCACCATTCTTCTTCTTCTTGACTTCTTCCTGTATGCTTCCCCTGCAGGCCAAATAATATATTTTTTCTAATAAATATCTATTCGAATATGAACAAGTAAAAAAAGTCAATGAATTTTGACAGCATCGATCGTGCGTCTCATACAATAGCGAAAAATATACGCTTTATAAAACAAAGGTTATTGAAGCTTTGTCTCTATACACACAATACGCACGCATTGGCCAACCTGTCTCTTAATATATTGAGTCAATTAATTAATTTAATGACGCAAAACTCAATTTGTCAATCAATTTTTAATTTATTAGCTATAATCCAATAAAGTAGAATAGATTTTTGGGAGAATGTCCTTCAAGGCTCCCACAAAGAAAGATAGTAGCACTTAGTGCCTATATATATATATATATATATATATTTTTTTTAAATTTTCTACAAGCCCATGTAATTGATGTGACAATGTGTTTCGATATAAAAAGTCTAAAATACCCTTGATACAAATGCAAGATGTTGTACTATAATTTACAGCTAGGTATTCATATATTAACAATAAGATGTTCAAATTTTAACAAGTAATTTTCTTTCACATCATTTATTGAAAATTCCATGTTAACTTAAAATTAACAAGTAAGAGTTAGATAGTTGGCAACAACACATTCTAATTTAACAAATTGATCTTTGGTTGGATTAAGTTGCGTTTTAAGATAAAATTCTAAGTTACTGTAAAAAATTCACAAGCAGAAGTTTTGCAGTTAACAACAACGTATACTGATTTTAACAATTTAATTTCTGATTGTTATAAGTTGCATTTTATAAAAGAAAATTTCAAGTAACCCTAAAAAAATTAACTAGTTAGGGTTCTACAACTAACAAAAATGTATATGGATTTTTACAAGTCAACATATGGATTTTGAGTAAATGATGACTTGAAAGAAAGTTACTTGTCAAAATTTGAACATTTTCTTGTCAATATATGAATACCTAGTTGTAAATAATAGAACAACATATTGCATTTGTATAGTGTATTTTAAACTATTTTCACTTCCAAATATATTTTCATCCTAGTCCTATTGACTTGTAGAAGAACTTCAAAATTATTTGGGCCCAAATAGTTATTATGTTCTTTACCGAATCATGAAATATGACATTCTCCCTAAATTAATTGGGGTACCTTTCAAGGGCATCAATGAATACAAAAGACAACACTGGGCTCACTTACAAATATATGGCAGGCTACTAAAACGCAATGCAAAAAGAGAAGAGATGAAGATTAGAAGAATTATAGGTTGTATTGTTGCTATTCACAAGCATAGAGAAATCATTAGCTTTTTAATGGTGTGTTGAACTAAAGCTAAAACCTTATCAATCAATCCATGAGCTTTTTTAAGTGTTGTGTGCCACCAAAAAAAATCTTCACAAATGACATTGAAGAACCCTCCAAAAATATTAATTACAATTAAAAAGTTAAATCTATACGAGCGGGAAAGACTCAAGACACTTGAAGAAAATGAAAAGTGAGACCTGAATGAAAAATAAAATTTTATTATTACAAACACAGAATACGATGTTGAATCACTAATTTGTTCATACTTTCTCTTTCATTCTTCAGTAAACCACCCTTATTCCTTTCCTTCTTTCTCTTTCCCTCCTACTTTTACCAATGCCCTCACGGTGCCACATCTCAAACTTTTGAAGTGTGATCGACTGAAGTACAAGAAAACTCATATTCTATAAACCTAAACTGTTAACACATCTAACATATTAATTACAATTTTATCATATAATCATCATTTATATTAAGCAATTGTTGATAGGAACAAAATATTTAAGCTTGCTATAGAAATTTCAACAGAGTCTCTTTCATAAGTTAAACTTTTTGAAATCTCTACAACATGTCAAAAAGAACATCCAAGCAATATTCAAAGTTTTACTCTGATACATACATATATGCAAATCAAAATAATTTAACTAAAGATTCTGCCTATATGATTCATGGAGAGATTCTAGAACAAAAACAAAATTCTAAATATTTACATTAATCCATAATGTCATTGAAGCAACAAAACACTTCTTATATCAAGGAGTCTCACGAGGTCTACTAAAGAGCAAGTCCACTTCTACTATCTGAATACAAAAAATTCTTCTAGTAAATAATACCCCCAAATAACAAATAAATAAATAATGATAATCATAAATACAAAGCAGGAAACAAATTAATGACTAATCTAATTATTTATATTATTATAAACTAATAGTACAATTTATCTTTGATAAATGGGTAACAAAATAGAAAAGAAAAAAATAGAAAATCATAATCAACAAATTAAAAATATATCTTTTGTATAAAACAAATCGTAAAAATATAGTTCTTAAGAGCAAAAATATAACTTGGAAAATTCATTTCCTGTAAGGATCTCAATAGAACGAATAACAAGCATTGCCACACAGTCCATAAGGGTGAGTAACATTCAGAGTGGCTAGAAACCATGAAAAATAAGCACAAGCATGAAGTTCACGAATAACAGAAGTATATTATATTCATGAAATTATATCCTCTCTTCCATGTGTGTTGGCCGACACACAAGGCTAACACCTTTAATATACCCTGTTAGCTAGGTATGTCATGATGTGCCAAAGGTTAACGAAATTATCATTAGCAACCAGTGTTTTGTATTTAGTCCCATAAACCATTTCTGGCATGCATAAAGTCTAAAAGTTCTTTAATTTGTAAGGTATAAATAATCTGCTCATCAGTAATTTATCCGATCCATGCTTGTATAATACTTTTAGGAAAAAAATACCATGAAAATAATTGCATAAATAAATTTAAATAATGAATAAGATATTTATATATTTTAAATCAACTTAATCATAAAAGTAGAATATATGAATTTGTTTAAAATAAGTGAAAATAAATATAAGAGAAAGGCATCACTTTTAATTACTAAGAATCATTATTTACTTACTTAATATATCACCTAGTTCAAAATTCCCTCTTTCCAACTACAATCAAGCTTTCTCTTCTTCTAACCACCCTATCAAACATAATAGAATTTCAATAAACTTCTCATAGCCTTAAATGAACTATTTCCCAAAATTATCACCATTTTTATATTTCAAAGTTTCTCTATTTGCTCTTAGCCACAAATAATTACCTAATAATTTTCAAACACCAATATTTGAATAAATATATTTCATTTCTCACTTACTCATAAAAGCTTTTGGTATTCAAATCCTCTATCACATATTTCATATACAACCAAAAATTCAATGAACTTTCAAAAATCAAGATCAATTTTTTCTAACAAACACTTTGTCAAACACTTTACATGCAATTATTTTGAAACTTAAATCAAACATCTTTTTTTCAAATTTCGTTTTCTTAAATTTTTCTAAAGTCCATATTTAAAGTAATCTAACCTTCCAATTACAAGCATTCAACATAAGCAATTTTTAAACCTGAAGAATATTGAATTTATCCACCTTCATCAAGCACAAAATACTAAAATATTAATTTAAACCAAATTTCTCTTCATCGCTCGTACGTACAAGCACAACAGCACATGGAAGATTAAATTGCCAATAATTAAACATTCAAGCCATACATGCTGAGCAAGAGGGAAGAGGCTTGAAGCTTCCTCACATTAAAACACATGATAGAGATAAGAGGAGAAGGAATCAAATTTTATGGCTGAACAGGGGAGGAATTTCTGGCACGACGCGCGGAACGAAGAGCAGCAAAACAACACCAAAAAGCAGAAGGAATCATGAGCGGCGCCTCAGCTTCAATGATTCAGCTCCCACACTTTAACTCCAACACATCAGCGTCGACGGAACGGAGTGGAGAAAACAGAACAGCGAACGAGGAAGGTGACCCTGTGATGTAAACTGAGAGCCCTGTCACCGGCAATGACATAGTAAGAAGATGGAGGAAAATCAAAGATGGGAAGATCTAAGCTCACTGTCTCTCTCTCTCGGCCGGTCTGGAATTTTCGAGGAATGAAGACAGAATAATTAGAAGGACCTGCCCTGCGTTTTATTCTGTTTTTGTTTGTTTGTTTTTTTTTAACCAGAGGGCATTCTGGTAATTTTGCTCTAGGCTGAAGTAAAATGACAAAAGCATCCACTTAGGGTCTCATAAGAGAGAACCCATGTCTTATTAGAAAGGTGAGCGCATATTCTCCACTAAACCCACTCTTTTTCATAATAGATTTGCATCAAAATAAATAAATAAATTAAAATATCTTACCACCGACTTTAATTTTAATTAAAACCTGGGACGGCGTCTTTCTCTTTTATTCACCTACTACTTTATTGCATTACTTGACTAGCCAAGTGCTCTATTATCGTAGAAGAGTCATGGCCTCCAAGTACAAATCTATGACCAATTAACAATTAATTTAGAATTTTCTTATGTATATAATATAATAAGAATAGATAATAAGCATGTATATGTGATGAAAGGAAACATATTATTTAAAGCTCTTTGTTTATCTTAATCAATCATATTGGTTTAGGCACACAACAGCTTAATTAAACCAATCAAGTTTATTATGACTCAAAATCCTTAGAAAGAAATCTCATAAGAAAAAATGTTTAGGCACGCGTACGACAAGAGCTTCTCTCATAGATCAAATCTTAGAAGAATTTAATAAAATAATAGATCACAGCAGCTAGTAACAAAATTTGAGAAATCTCTTTAGAATTGGAATGATCTACTTCAGTGAGTTTGAATAAACTGTGTCTTCTTTCTAACTTTTTAGTCTGCAAGTCACAAAAGAATTGGTTGTTAGAATAGAAGATTGGTGGCTTCATAACTAACATGTGAACGTATGAAGATAAGATATGTTTGTTACTATAATTAAAACAGAGCAATTCAACTAGTATCCATGATCGCCTATCTTGACATGATTCATTAAAGCACAATATCAGATTAAATTCAACAACACTTGAAAACTCTACTTCAATCATATAACATTTAAAAAGTGGTCAGTTCTAACTAACTAAAAGCATCACCTGATATTTGACAATTTTAAGAAACTTGTGGCCGTTGCTCTGCTTATTGAAAGCCAATAGCTCTCTCTTCTGCACTTAAAAGGCAAAAGGAAAAAAAAAATCCAAGAATAGAAAAAACTGTCAGTCAAATTTTAGCTTTGTGCTTTACAAGTAATTTGTGAATATAAAGGACATATATAATGATTATATAAAATTGCCTTGAAACGGAGATGATAACGTGTTGGTGGTAAAAACCAAATATTGGCTAAAAATCAAAGGTTGGATTCTTAACATATTGGAATTAGTAAATTAAACAATGAGACCCATGTAGACCAAATTAATTTTCTCATTTACCTTGAAAAACTTGGAAGTTGTTTGTGTCGCAGAATCTTCAAGGACAAAGGTGTATCAATAAAAGTCTGCAGAGAATATATTTAAAGGGGAATAGTTAAGAAAACATTCTTAGTTACAAATTTCAATGTGTGTGTGTGAATTTATAGAGGTTCATTATTAGTTTCTTACCAACTCTCAATTTTAGCTCAACATAACACACACATCCATTTTCTGACACACTATCTTATTGATTTTAAGACAATATCTAAGTATATATATATATATATATATATATTATAATATTGCTTTTCATATTGCGGTTCATTTTTTATATATTATAATAAATTAAACAATGAGACTCATGGAGGCCAAATTAATTTTCTCATTTACCTTGAAATACCTGGAAGATCTTTGTATCACAAAATCTTCAATGACAAAGGAATATCAGTAAAAGTCTGCAAACAATATATTTAAAGGAGTATTGTTAAGAAAACATTCTTAGTTACAAATTTCAGATATATATATATATATATATATATGAATTAATAGAGGGTTCATTACTTTCTTACCAACTCTCAATTTTAGCTCATCAACACAACAATACACATCCATTTTCTGACACTATCTTACTGATTTTAAGACACTCTTTTAACATACCAAAATAAGCATCTAAGGATTACAGGTGGGGAATTATTCAATCGAGAGAGATCTCCAGGTAAATTAAAAGTGTGCTAATTGAGTCACTAATCTCAATAAACAAAACTATGTATCTAATACTAAATCTAGATATCATACCTTTGTTGTCCTTATTGTTGCTGAAATAACATAGAAATTGATGAGCAAATTCAATTCAACTACATGACAATTGAGAAAGCTGGATAAGAAAAACATCATAAATCAAATTTTCTACCCAACACATAAAATGAGCATCAAAGGAACACCTTTTGAACACTATCAGGTTGTCTGGCTAAAGCGGAATATATATATATATATATATATATTTCTAGAATTATCATCTTTATGTATATGTTCATTGATCAATTGTTCTGATTAATATTATAGAAACGAGATAAACTAGTGACCCGAACTAGTTTTTTAGCTGCCTTCCTTGCTTCGCATATGACTCTGTTCTTTAAAACAGAGCAATTCTATTGACATCCTCACCTATGTATTTTGACATGAATTATCCAAACAGAATATCAAATTAGATTTGATAACACCATGAACTTTCAATCACAATAATTAAAAAAAGTGGTTTAACTTATTTTTATTATAAGTATTACCTGACATGTGACAGTTTCAATACACTCTTGGCCTTTGCTCTGCTTGTTGAAAGCAATATTAACATTCTGCTTAACGACATTTAGAATAAGTGATCACTGAAAAAGGACAAATATCCAAGAAAAGGGGAAAACATTTTTTCAAACTTTACATTTGTGCTTTATAAGTAATGAATGAAAATAAAACTAAGATATTTTTAATCACTTGAACTTTCATATAATGATTATATTAAATTAAAAACATTGGATTAGTGTATTATTATTCTGAAAAAACCTCAACTAGACCATGACCTTTCCAGGCCAACGAAAAAAAAAGAAAAGAAAAGAAAAAGATAAAAAGATAAAGAAAAGAAATCCTTCGCCTTGAAAATGTGAGAAGAGGTTTGACAGTCTGCAAATGATGCTTATGCTATGACTGAAGAGAGAGTGATAATTATTCGACCATTAACATTTCTTTTACAAATTTAAAACTTACGAATTTATTAACTTTTCATAGATTCTTGTTGCCGTCGGGCATGACAGCCAGTGCCGCCGTGAGGCTGATCATTGATTGGAGCTTCAACTTGTTTCCCTGCAAAACATTATTGGAACCTGAAATGCATCAGTATCAATATCAATATTATTATAATTATCGAGATCCAAACAGATTCGTGGGTTGTTTTACAAAATTTGATCGCCAGTTCATCAAGTGCCAGATAAACAGTGATATGCTATCATGTAAATTAAAGTTTTCATATTTATATACTCGAAGGGAAAATTGTCTGTGTAATAGATCTAATTTTTAAACTCTATATTTGTCATTTTTCATCTGTATCTAATTATTTAATATGAATTCTCTTTGTAAAGAATGCACAGTGACTATTATAATCTATTTCCTCCTGGTTTGGTGTGCCGACAACGCCTAGCATGAGCGACAGATTCTTTGGGAAACATAAACAATAAAAATATGGAAGTCATGAAGTGAAGCTGATAACATTATAAACTGATTTGCTTTACTCTATCTTTTCGTTAGAGTGATGGCAAGATCCGTTGAAGGCACAAGGCATATAATTTGATGTTAGCATTAACGAAAAACTTCACGTGTGGATTACAGGCTGGTGATAATAAGTTATGATGTTAGAATACAATTTACAAGGCTTCTCATCATCCAAGTAGGCAAAAATTATAGAAATGATTTAGAAAATTTTAAAAAAGACTCAAAAAAATTACATAAAAGGACTTTCTAAAAAATTAATATTGATTATGTCTCTTAAATTACAAATAAATTTTATTAGAGTAATTTTATTTCTTACCTATATAAAATATAAAAAATATTATTTTAACCAACCATTTTAATCAACTACCTACCAGTGATTATCAAATCACAAAAGCTTGAAACATCGATAAGTAATTAAAAATATTATATTTGTTTTAATAAAATATTTTTTTAAATATTATTATTTACAAATATTCATTCAAAATTTAGAAATTTTCTTTTAAATATAAATAGTTCAACTAATTTTTCTAAAATTCATAGATGATTTGTAAATTAAAATGGTATGATAAATTATAGGACTTCTTCAAAAATTAATAAGTACTCATTCAGAAATTTGTATAAAAGTTGTCTTGTAAATTGAGTCTGGAGAATTGTAAGTAATAATAATAATATTTAAATTATCCTATATTTAAGTATTAATATTTTAATAAGATGTCATTTAAAAAATTAATATTTTTAATTAATTATTTGTGTTGTTGCCAACAACAATGATCTAATAATCACCTAGCAGTTAGCCAAAAGGATTGGTTTAGATGATATTTTGTTCTTTTATATGGATAAGAAAAAATATTAATTTATTAAAATTTATTTATAATTTAAGGGATTTAATCAATATTTATTTTCTTACAAAGGTCTTTAATTATAAATTTTTTAAATTAATATATATTTAATGAAGAGGCAATATTGTTCATTCAAAAATTGTTTAGAAGACTACAAAATACCTAACACCCTTAAAAAAAAAATTAGCAATAAATTAGTTTTTTAGCTCTAAAATTAATGTCACTTTTACCACCCACAACGCATCACATGACTATCCCATGGTACAGTGTATTCCAAGACAGATCACATGCTGTGATAATGTTCTTTCACTGTTATCATTTCGAACTTTATTATTATATTCAAAAGTTGGTATACAAACCATAAGCTGTTTAAGGACCCATTTATTAGATTCAGATTTTGAAAATGCAAAATTACTTTTGCAGATCATTTGGACAAATATAATTTGGTTAAACTATGCGTATCATGAAATTTCATTTGGAGGAAGTTAAATAATCTAATCCATTAAGCCAACACAAAATATACCAGCTTTTGCATTCGAAAGTAAGAATTGGAGGATTGATGAGAAGGTTAAAAAAATTGGGAGAATTTTAGTAAAAGATCCTTTTAGGGGTTTTATTTCATATCTAGACTAATAGAATTTGAAAATATACTATAAGACCAAATGATTGAATTGAAAATATAACTGATAGAAAATAAGTAAAATGTTTTTCATTTACTTTAAAAAAACTTCCACCTTGCTGGGCCTGACTACCAGTTGCAAGAACATCGTCATGCTGGCGATCGAACCACTGCTGTAGTGGTTGTGTCACACCTTGATACTGAGGGTATGACTGATATAAAATATGAAATAGACTTACACTCCATAAGCCTTAATTAACTAAAAAATTAATTCAAAATAATGATATAATTTACATCTAAATTTAAAATTCATAAATTTTTAACTATTTTATAGAAATTTCGATAGAATCCCTCCTGTAATTAGGATCACCCAAAATTTCTACAATGATAAAACCTATCTATCACGCCCCAAAAATTTAAGGCGTGATCGGCACAGAATATGTGTATAAAACCCATATCTCTTAAGCCTTGAAAAAATATATTTTCATCCATGCAAAACTGTAGGCATATTTTTTTTATATATAAAATGTATTGTCTTTAATTGATTTCATATAAACAAAACAATAAATTTCTTATAAAATTTTTAATAAAACTTTTATGTAAATAAGACTTCCTGAAATGTATGACAAAGAACAATAATAATCAATTAAAAAGATCTCGCTCCCTAGCAACATATATATAATCTTTAAAGAAAGACGAGAATCCTACCTACATTATATGTGGAGCAGTTAGGACCAAGCCATGAAATTAATACAGGGTTCAAATTTACATCAAGCAAAACTTGTTTGAAATAATTCTTTCACTTCACTTTAGTGATAAAATGCCTCAAGTAACACCTTAATATACAAGTTCAACTTATACTACTTGAGGTCAAAAATATATTTTTCAGTGAATAACGTCCCAAGTTTAATATTAAAGGAAATAAAAGAAAGAAACATAAATGGAATAATCAAGAATTTAACTAAAATAGTCATTTAGTATGGCAAAAGTGCATAACTCACACAAAATAATTTCATTTAAACACTTGACTTGAAAGCATGTTCATAGGATGACAACAAAAAAATAAAGTTCCACTTTCCAACTATCACGCTCACTTCAAGCAATTAAAAGTAGCATTGTTTATTATAAAGAAATCCATTCATAAAAACCAACTTATTTAATAGGTTTGGTAAAACATAATGGAAATTTCAAAATTTCTTTTTGCAGGACTTTATTAGAACGAATAACAAGCGTGGACACAAAGTCCATGAGGGTAAATAACCAACAAGCATAGACATACAGTCCACGAGAGTAAGTAACTAACAAGCGTGGCTAAAAGTCAAGAAACAAGCATAGCAGGAGTCACAAAACAAGCACAGCAGGAGCCATGAATCAAGCACAGGCATAAAGCCCATGAAAACAAGCATGAATACAATGATCACAAATTACCATCGCTCCGATCCACGTGCGTTGGCCATCGCACGGGGCCAGCATCTCTTAAACACCCTACTAGTTAGTTGTACGATGGCGCATCAAGGGTTAATGTAACTGTCGTTAGCAACTAGCGTTCTGATTCAATCCCACAACCCAAATCAAATATGCGTTGATATAACATCAACATGATTTTCTCTTACATATAAATTAACACAACAATTGCATTTAAATATTCATTTGAAGAAAATAATCCCAAATATTTTTATAAAATTCATTTACGTAGAAAACATTTCCAAGTTCAATTATCAATAATAAAATTAAAATCATAAACGATTAAGGAATATTAAAAAAAACATTGTATCATTTATTTTTAAGAAATTAAAAGGTTTATATAAATAGAGGATGTGGTATATAAATATGCTCAAGCAATTTTCAATAAAATAAATTTGACAACAAATTATTAGGATGCTATTCACTTACCTGTGGTATTCTTAAATGTTAAAAGTCACCCTTTATAGCTTTAAACGAATCTTCTTTGCCACTTCAACAATGATTTACCTTTTCCAAATCTCCTACTTAACATATAATAGGGCCTTAATGGACTCTCAACAAACTTAATAAAATTTTCTTTCATATTGACAAAAGAAAAATATAACTATAATAAATTTGAAATTCTTAAATCAATCCAATTTATACTTTAAGTCCTTCGATCCTTATAGTACTTTGTGTGTGTGTGTGCGCGCGCGCGCGCGCGCGCGCGCACTTTCCTACACACTTTCCTATCCAAAACTTTATTTATATTATACTTATCCATCCAATTCACCTCAGGCACAAATAGCTAAATTTTAATCAAGGTATATACATGCATGCACACCTAAATTTTTATCATTCTAATATTTTGAAAATACTACAATCCCCCATTTAATCGAACCTCTTATGGCATCCCAAAATAAGTCATAAAAGCAACATCATGATTTATAAATCATCAACAATACAATTCCACGAATTTCATTTGTCCCATAGTAGTTTCATAATAAATCTTTACTTGTAAATTTTCAAGTTAAATTCAACCAAACAGCACCCTAAAATAATCATACTTCTCACTATTTTTAATAAAAATAAAAGAAATGCACAATCAAACTAAACCCTCCTAACAGACATTCTATCAAACAGTTGCAACAAGCATGAATCTTTTTCTTTCTTTTTTTTTTTGTTTTTCTTTATACTGACTCTTCTATGCAAATCTCATCCCAACAATCCCTTTCTAATAATTCTAGGATGCTAATACTTGAATGAATTCAATTCACTTAGATTTCTACCACACATAACTTCATATAGTTCATGAAATTAAAGAGGAAGACTTAAAATTCAAGGTTATCATATTTCACCCACACGCATAAATCCAGCAAAGAGGGACACTTTTTATAACTACAACTACTAAAATGCACACATATGGAATTAACAAGAAGCAAAGTTTGAAGCTTCAAACCTAAGTTGGCAATGACAGAGAAGGGGAAGAGGAAAAGAGTCAACAAAATCAAAGGAAGAAGAAGCTCACGCACCCCTGACAGCACCTACAATGACTCATTGATAAAGAAGAAACAAGAAGGAAATTTTTCTTTTTCCTGATCACCCACAGCCTTAGGCGACTCAATTCCTCACACACACCAACAGCAAAGAGACGATGCAGGAGACAGGGTAATGACAAGAAGGATGATGGTGATGCGTGGGAATAGAAGAACCTAATACGCTACCCCATAACAGCACATACAAGAAGGGAAATGAGTTTTCGGCCACACAAATCAAAGAAAAAAGGAACCCGTAGCTGCACAGACCAACAGACCATGACAGCAATGAATAATAGAGGAGGTGAGAATTTCTTTTCTGGCGCATCCACATCACCGGCGATGACAGTAAACAGTAGAAGAAACGAAGGAAAGTCAAATACACGAAGATCTAGGCTCGCTCGCTCGCTCTCGCGCACTCACTCTCTCTCTCTCGGCTAGTCTGGAGATTTTGAAAAAAAACAGAGGTGAAGAGAAAGCCCGATTTATATCTGCCATTTTTATCTTTTTTTTAAGAGGCAAAAATGGTAATTTAAGCAATAGAGGAAATATAAAAATAAAAATAAAAATCTCAAAAGTGCAAAACTTTAATGATAAGAACCAACAAAAATTTCACTAAACCACCAATGCATGTTGTTATTATATTTTTTTTCCAACAATTTATAAAAATATAATAAAATTATCTTATTATTTGATCTAGCTTTATTGTTATAATATGGGTTATTACACTACCAGCCAAACAAGAAAGGAGCTTAGCTCCATACCAACAGATTTCACAATAATAAAATAAAATTAGGACCTAACTACAGTATGCGAGCGACGTTAAGTTAACACCTTATAATAAAAAGAATTATTTATATTAAAAGTAACTAACACATGCTTCTATGGTCCCAAAACAATCATTTCCTTCAGTGATCAATAGGAGGTGTAGGGACAATTTTCATATCTGAGACCAACATAAATTTTTCTAGTGAGTAGCACCTCAATTTATAGTTATAGGAAAATGATGGATAGCAAATCAATGAGTTAATTATAAATTTACTAGAATAATCAATTAAAAATAATATAAACTATGAATACATAAGTACAAATGAAATTATTAAATTTCTACACATACTTAAATATCTTGAGATATATATATATTGCTCAATATAAAATCCACATATAGTAAAAAAAAATAATAGTTTACTTTTTGAGATCGAATTTAAAGAAAATAGTTTCAAAATTCTTTCTTTAATAGGATTTAATTAGAATGATTAACAAACGTGGATACACAGTCTATGAGGATAAAAAAATAACATATTCAATGTGATAAAAAGCCACGAAAACAAGCGCAAGCATAAAGCTCACGAATAACAAGCGTAGATTATGTCTACAAAACTGCATCCTCCATTTCACCTGTGTTGGCCGGTACACAAAGCTAGTACCTCCAATGCACCCTGCTAGCTAGGTGTACCAAAGCACGCTAAGAGTTAACGAAACTGCCGTTAGCATCTAACATTTTAAACTCAATCTCCCTAATTAAATCAAGGTTGCATGGAGTTGAAACATTCATTTAAAACCATTTCTTTTAAAATATAATATTCAGCAATCAAATTTTCTTTTTAATCTTTCTCCATGCACGAATCACTGTGTTAACTACTATCATACTCCTTTTGTTAAAAAATGTAAGACATTTTTTGAGGAGTTGAATGTTCAAAAATGTAAGGTATTTTTAGTCTTTCGAGGTGTAATCATTATTTTTTTTTCAAAAGTGCCCCTATTGATAATGACTTTATATTTATTGTGGGGTGTTTAATAAGGATATATATAAAAAGATAGAGTTAGTTTGAAAATAAGTAAATACTTTATTGGGGAGTGAGATTTGGTTAAAAATGCTTTATATTTTTTAACGGAGGGAACATAAATTATAAAATTTAAACCATAGAAATTCTTAGAATAAATAACCGGTTAATAATGTACCAAGTCCAAATATTCCTTAGCAATAGCATGATTGTTAATGAAAATAAAGCAGATTCCGTAATGAACTAATTAATATAAAAGTAAGGTAAGTAAAAAGAATTGTGTAAAAAAAAAGGATTAACATGAATATGTATACAATTTATAAAGGAACAATATGAAAATTTAAATAAAGAAATTTTATAAACACTTTGCAAGAAATTAATTCAGAATGCTACCTATTCACCTGAAAGTTTTCAATAATTCTAATGTTTGCCTTTCTTAACTATTTACTTTAATTCTAATGATGCCTTTAATTTTATGACAAATAAATCATAAGTCTAAAATCATTTATTAAGAAAATTTTCAAGTTCTTAATGGGCATTTAAATTTAATCCAAATAATATTAAAAATAATACCCTAACTAATTATATTCCAAGTACACTAGAGTTAGTTAAATCATCTGACAGATCTTAATTTATCTTCATACTTCTTGTGGCCCATTTTCAATCATAAATCATAATAAACTTAATCAACCATTCTTATGCTTCCTTTAAAATTTTTAAAAAATACTATATAAGTATCCTATATAATCCTTTTTCTTATTTTGGTATGTTTAAATTTCAATCAATAGCTCAAGCCACTTCTTACACACATACTTCTCCAAGCTAATTTATACCCATTTAACAATATTTCTACAAATGTCTTCTTTCAAACATTTCCTTAAACATCTTGAGTGCATCAAAATTCAGCTCACAATAATCATCCAACCATTTAATTAACATCCAACAATTCTAAAATCACATTCAAGTCATCACCAACTAAAATCATGCACAGCCTCAGCCGAAGTTACAACTCATCAAATTCAAAAAAATCATGACAACACTACGGTGAGGGAAGAAGAGAGTGATTCTTGTTGCTATGACTAGCAACTGTTGGCAGTAGCAATGTAAAATTTGTTCCAAGTCATGCCTAAGGACACTGTCCTTAAGAGCAATTCCGGCATAATTGTCGGAGCTCCCCAGGATTAAGCAGAACCCTCCTGTAAAATTGAACAAGGTGACAGAACAGTAGAAATAATTTAAAGAGAAAATTAAACTCAGGAATCAAGACACTTGAGAGGAAGAGAAAGTGCCCAAGAACTCAAAAAATGCTTAGCCTTGATCTCATGCACACACTCTAGTTTTTATAGGCATGAAATTCATAATGCCGTTGGAAGCATCATTGCTAAATAAATCACCATCATTCTACCGTTTCACCATTTTAATGTAATAATATATAATTTATAAGCACGTTTCCGGACGTTGAGGCAAATCCGTTTATAACCATCAAATGAAATGATTGGTATAGATAAAGCCACCGTTTGATATTTTGAAATTCAACACAAATACATTTATTTAATCATTAAAATGAATGATAGGTAGTAAATGAGTGATAAAGCCACCGTTTGAATATAATAATAAAACATAAAGATTGGATGTTGCAAATGAGATAATTAACATAGATAAATGTGATAATTGAAGTTAAGGGGAGACTAACGTTTTCTGCCAAGGTAATTAAGAAAACAAGTTTTTTTATTTGAATTTAAATTTAAACAAGGTAAATAAAGGCTTTTATGGAAAACTCTTTTAAATAAATATTTTTTATTTTTTGTCAAAAATATTTTCACAAAAATTGCTGAGACCTCTCCTCTCATGTGGTTAATGGGAATTTATCTTTTGACACACTCACACAATAATTACAACAGCAACTTACCTCAATCAAATTACCCTAGCTTCAGCCACACCAACTCACGGATACCACCCAAGGAAAGGAGAATAACTGCGATTCTATTGCTTAAATAAGGAGGAAAAGAAACAGACATCACCAAGTAAAATCAAGAAAGGATTCAAGCTAATCCCACACACACACACACGAAACTTTCAGCTGTTGAAAGGAAGAAATGAGAAAGCTGTACACGCATGCACGCATGCACCTGTCAGCCACGCAATAGCGAAGAACAAAGAGGAGATCCAACTTCACCGCTTAACAGAAACGGACAAACAGCAGAGGAGAAAGGAGCGGACGACTTTCCGGCAATGAGGAGACACGCACGCTAAAGGCCAAGATGAAACCAGTGCAACAGGAAAGAAAAGAAAAGCAGAAGAAAAAAATGCGAGCCCTCACTCTGTTCTGCGTTTTTCACAGACAAAGGAGAAGAAAAATGAAATATAAAGCTTGGGAAATTACAACACAGGACCAAATCTTGTTAGGGAAAGTTTCAAAAAAAGACCCCACTAGATTTTATCTTTATTTTATTTATTTATTTATTATTATTATTATTAGGTTATTATAGGTTGTTTGAGCTCCATTGATGGACGTTGAAGGAAAAGTTCTCCTAAGCGGCCCAGGATGCTTGAACTTGTGACCTATTGATTCACCAAAAAGTTTAATAATCATTTAATGATACTTCTAGATTATATAATGCAAAATATTATATATAACATAAACTAACTTGGCCAGTATAAATGAGTTAGAGGCAAAAATATCCATCATGTGCTACATTATGGTGCAATTTTGCCCGAAACCCTAAAAAACTGTGAAAAAAATCTCCAATCTAAAACAAAGATTTGTTTTAGTAAATATTGACTGTGAATGTAAAAAAGAATTTAAAATTTTATTTGACCCAATATGTAAATGAGTAATACACGTGTTCATATTTGTCTTAACTAACACAAATCCTAAACACTATTTTTTTGTGAGAATCGGGGCCAAAAGGTCCAACTGTATTATTTACTAGAATTCAGAATCAGGGGTTAAAGCACCATCCATATCTTGATGCACAATATTTTATCTTGTCATAGTTTATAGTTAGGAGGGGACGTTTGAACTAACTTGGATAGAAGAGAGAAGAAAGTTAGGAGTATATTCATGTTCAAGGCTTGCTAACAAGTATGTTTGTTACAAATTGGCGATTTTTGCATCGTTTTTAGGATAATGGGCAAAATTGCACCTTGATTTACTACTTAATATATATTTTTGCCCCCTAACTTATTTACATGTGACATAGCATGTAAGACTTACAATCTTAACAAACATGACATCTTTGTTACATATTTTTGCACCAATTTTAGAGTTGATAAATAAAATTGCACCATACTTGACTTAATTAAGGATGCTAGTGGCTCCTCACAAAATATTTTATGGATATTTGTGCGCTTTAACTCTTGTTAAAATCCTAATTTAACTTGTCATTTCCCTAACACATGATTGTTAATTTATTTAGTACCCATTTGAATTTCAGTTGGATATAATTAATTATGAAAATAATTAATTAAATTATAGATTTTAATTATAATCGATTATGTTATAACACAATTTGTTTGGATACTGTTTTTTTAAAATTAATTTTAATAAAATTGAAGATATTTGAATAATTTATTTAGAATCAATTTTAGCTAAGTAAATTAACATAAAGGACATTGCTTTTTAAATTAAATTATTGATAAATTTGCATCTAATATTATTAAAGTTGTTAAATTTTATTTAAGAGGTAAAATATATTATTTAAATTACATAATATGTTTATAATAACACATTCATGAGGCTGATATGGGTAGGTGAGAGAATGGGTCAGAAATAATTAATTCATAACAGTAAAAATCATTTGAAGAAGCTAAAATTTTTAGATTATGTGAAAACGTGATTATTATCTTTTTAATTGATTAATCACTAATCTGGTGTTTGGCTAATTTTCTTTTCAAAATCGATTATCAGCAAAAAAATCGATTCCCTACCTTATCGAAACAAGCACTTAGTGCAACTTGTTAGCAATACTTTCTACCTAATAGTCATGTTGATTTGTTAAAATATAAAATGGACTTTTTAAAATCTTTACTTATTAATATGATTCTTGGCTAGAATTAAAATTTTCTTGGCGTGTTTTCATTAACGAGGACTTGAATTTGAACCAAATCTCTCATTTGAATATATAAAAAATTTATGGATTTGAATTTGGTTCAAATTCAAATTCTAACTATTTTAAATTATAATTTCTTTATAATTTCAAATTCTTTATACACCTTAATTATTTGAAATTATAATCACTTCAAGCGTATTGTTCTCTTCACATTTTAACTATTAATACTTCTATGACTCTTATATCTTTTTTCATATCTTGTCGATTAAAAAATAGAAATAAACTCTTCATTTTTAATTTTTCATTTTTCTTTTGAATCTCAATTTATTTCTCTTCTTCATTTAAAATTTTTAAATTATTCAAATAAAAAAAAATTAAATGTAAGATTTGAAATGTAATATTTTAAATATTTATATGGAAAAATGACAATTAAGTCCCAAAGGACCAATTTTATTCAAGGTAAGTCTTAAGACATTCTGAAAGGCCAGTTAAGTCCCTAAGTCCTTGAGTAGCATTTTAATATAATGAGAAATGACCAAAATACCCTTATTTGGTTTATGAAAATTTGAGGTTGCTCCTTCTCTACTCTTCCCTGCCCTATTCGTCGTCTCTTCCCTGCCTTATTCGTCGTCTCTTCTCTGTCTCATTACAAGCGAGTAAAGCTCTTTGTCATCTCTTCCCTGGACTGTCCAGTAAAGCTGTCTTTCATCTCTATTCTAGTCCTGTTTGATGTCTCTTCTCTGCCCTAAGTGATCAGTTGCTTAGGTCATTAATCTATAATCTGTTTTGGTCATTAATCTTTGATGGGTATGATACATTTGCCTAGCTGAAGAGTCTGATCCTTATCAACATTCACCATTTCGATTATGCAAAAATTGCTTCTTCTTCAATTTTTTTCCCTAAGTGTCTTAGCCGAAGGGGGACTATGTAGTTTGTACAAGTGAGGACATACTCAAATGGATTTTAAGTTCGAAGTTATACATTGTACCCAATTAATCAAGTTTGTAACTTTATAACTCTGTAATTTGTTTTCACAATTTTATTCCTAACTTCTAATATTGAAACGTATTTGTAATGTTCAAGTTATACATTATACCCAATCAATCAAGTTGCCAAGCAACTTAGGTACCCAATTTTGCAACTATCTCGAGACAAATTTGCCACTGCTTGTCAAAATTTTGGATGGAAGAACCATTAAATTCTTAAGAAAGTTATTATTCTAGAATAACGCTCTAGTAATTTGTAATTCAAACACCAAATTTTGCAACTTTTTTATGAATAATTTGCAACTTCTTTTTAAAATTTTAGGTGGAGGAACTATTGAATTCTTAAAGTTATTATTGTAGGATAATGTTTCAGTAATTTGCAATTGAGACACCAGATTTTACAACTTTCTTATAAATAATTTGCAACTCCTCAAAATTTTGGGTGGAAGAACTATGAATTCTTGAACTTGCAAAGTTACCAAATTATTTTAGGATATGGCTCTAGTAATTTGCAACTGACATACCAAATTTTGCAACTTCATTACAAATAATTTGTAACTCCTTCTCAAAATTTTAGGTGGAATAACTTTTGAATTCTTGAACTTACAAAGCTGTCAAATTATTTTAAGATAACGCTCCAGTAATTTGCAACTGACATACCAAATTTTGTAACTTTATTATGAATAATTTGCAACTCCTTCTTGAAATTTTGAGTGGAATAACTTTTGAATTCTTAAACTTACAAAGCTATCAAATTATTTTAGGACATGGCTCTAGTAATTTGCAACTAACATACTAAATTTTGTAACTTCCTTATGAATAATTTGCAACTCATTCTCAAAATTTTGGGTGGAATAACTTTTAAATTGTTGAACTTGTAAAGCTATCAAATTATTTTGGGATATGACTCCAGTAATTTGCAACTAACATACTAAATTTTACAACTTCCTTACGAATAATTTGCAACTCATTCTCAAAATGTTGGGTGGAATAACTTTTGAATTCTTAAACTTGCAAAGCTACCAAATTATTTTAGGACATGGCTCCGGTAATTTGCAATTGACATACCAAATTTTGCAACTACCTTACAAATAATTTGCAACCTCTGTTCGAAATTTTAAGACAACACACTTTTAATGATTACAGAAGATATGAACTGTACATATAAGCTACATGTATTAATTCATCTAATGCATCTGCACATATTAGTTATTCACATACATAAAAGCATGAACTTGGATTTATAAAAGAGGGGTTGCTATGTATCAAAAAAATCCCCTAATACTATTAATATATATATGTACAAAAACCTATATATGTTAATCAAATCTAACTTGATATAAAACTACCCATATATATATATATATATATATCACCCAAATCCAAGTTCATGTGGTAACCCATTTACAATAACATCAATTTGGATTTGGATTTCTACACCTCTTCCGTGTACAACCTGTTTCATGACAATGAGAACAATGATAAACCTTCTTCTGCTGATATTGACACTCAATCCTCACATGACGAGGTCTACCAGCTGATCGAGATGTTCTAGGAGGCAGCAAAAAAGTTTGGTTTATGAGCTTAGATACTGTCAATGCATTTGGCTTTGACATCTCATGGGTCTCAACATGATGCATAGTGCCATTGTATATTTTTTCCTATGAGCTACGAAGATAACATGGATAGTGTAATACTAGTAGATTGCTTGTCTACAATCACCAGCACTCGTAAAAATTTGCCCAAGTCGTACTAGCAAATCCTTTCACTTTGTTGCATTTAGCTCAAGCATTGGTGTTGGGATACTTTATATTGCACATGATAGAACTTCAAGATCTTGTGTGGCATATGAATTTCCAGCTGAACATCCTGCTCTACATTTCCATTCAAATCATGTTTATTACTACCATTCATATTCATATTAGCATAATATTAATCATGCAACTATTAAAAAAAATTACCCATCAATTGAATCTCTTGTTGCCTCTATACTTTCCTGTATCTTCCCAATGATGTACACATAAGCAAAATTATCATTCAATTTCATTAATTGATTTATCCCTTCATCATCTTTAAAGTGTAAAAGAGTATTACAATCAAACTTTACTGTGTACTTCAACTCTATTCCATTTAAATCACAATTCAAGGATGATGAAATCAATCTAACAAGTCCTTCAAGAGACATTCCTTCTCTAATCATTCTTCCATTACAACTCCCCCCATCATAATGCATTGTCCCATGCATATCTTTTACAATATCTCCACCAAAATGAAAATAACAAAAAAATTCTTGAAACAACTACTTTCTATCGTACCCAATAATATCAACCTACAATAAAAAAAATAAAATGTAATAATATATCACTTAAAAACAAGTTACTTTTGACATAAGTGATTTTTGCATCAGTGAAACAGCGACAGCGTTCCATCTTAAGATATTGGCACTCGATGATAAATTCTTACACTTTCAGTTGCAAAATGTTGAATCTTCATGCCAAATCTTTAGAAACGTGAAATAAAAAAATCTTTCATGTTTAGTTGCAATAAACCGTTCCATTTTTTTTCTTACAAGAGCCATTTTGCAAGAAATCAGACCTTAATGGAGTAAACTTTTTTATTCAGATGCAAGGATTTAAAAAAAAAAAGACACACCTGTCTAAATGCACCAACACAACTCCTTGAGCTTCCTTGAGTTAGTAATTAAGACAACTCCACCTCTTTCAAGCACAACTCTGTTTTAGGAATGGTATTCTTCAATGTGCAGCCCCACCACTTACATGCAGCTCTCATTAATGGCGGGAAAGAGACAAATCGGGAGGGAAATGCTGGAGCTGATGAGTGTACATATTATATTTAATCATAGGGGCATTTTCGCCATTTCTTTTATAAGTCTGATTTGTGAAAAATAGTATGGAACTTAACTGATCTTTCAGAATGTCTCGGCACTTATCTTGAATAAAATTGATCCTTTGGGACTTCATTGTCATTTTCCCTATTTATATTCACTCTTCGTCTCTGTATTCCTAGATTCTCGTGTCACAAGTGGATGAGGGTTTCGGTAAGCCCTTGCTGAAGGAGATGAAGGAGGACTTTGATCTCCCTCACGATGGCACCAACCTTAAATGTTGGAGAGAAGAAGATCAGCAAGTAGGGCTTGAAGGCTGGGACACGCCTGAAGTAGGCGATGAATTTGAAGGTATTCAATTTCATTTCTGTTGTGGAAATGATGCGCTTGGTTACTCGCATTCTGTCTTTGTTCTTATTCAAATTTCCAGTTTGTTGTTGTTGGTAGAAACTACACTACTCACACCAAGGAACTCGACAATGCCGTTCCAAAGGTATCTCACTCTCCATTTTTTGTTTGGTTCCACGGGAAAATCCTGGAACTAGGTTAAGGTCTAGGTCAGAACTTTTTCAATAGGGAAAAAGAAGGAATTTGATGTAAGAAACGAAGAGAAGCACGAGGGTGTGTATGTTGATCTGCTTGTTGCTAAGCTTTTTGTTCAGATTGAATCAAAATTTGTGAGTTCAATGAGTTTTCAATCACCCTGGAATCAATTTGATGGTGAGTTTGATGTTCCGTTTTCTGTTTGGTTCCATGGGAAAATCCTGAAATCCAAGTCCAAGTGTTTTTCAACATTGAACTGGGTTAAGCTCTTGGCAAAAGATGTGAGCTTCTCAGAATTTTCAAAGTCGCGAGTATTTTTGTCATCGTTGTCCAGCTCGAAGTTTCTTAAAGGAATCAACTTCTCGGAATTTTCAAAGCCACGTGGAGCCATGCTTCATCCTACTCATCCCATTTAGCTTGCCACCACCTGTGAGTTTTTTTGGTCAAAAAATCAACTTCTCATAATCTTAAAGTTATGATTTTTATAAAGTTGTTTAAATTTCTATGATTATTATAATCAAATATAATATAATGAAAACCCAATCGTGATTTTTTAAATGCAGAAGCACCTGACCTCCTAGTAGATTTTACGGAACATGCAGCAAAGAATCCCGGAGTTTTCAAAAAATTATCCAAATAATGTAAATGAGTTTTGTAATCACCTCTACGGACTTAAACATGATTATATTGGCTTTCACCACCAAACTAAAGAGGCACTAAATAAAAGCATTATAGGCAACGAGTATTGTCTGTTATCTATTATAAATATTGAGCAACCAGACTAAAACCGTTGCTTATTGTGAATAGAAACAGGTTAATTGTGTTACTTAATTGAGTATTTTATAGCCAATAGTTATATTAAGTCATATATTTAAAAAGTTAAAAACAATAGGCAGAAAACCGTTGCCTATTTTGTTTTAGGCAACAGGTTTTCAAGTGTTGTTTAGTATTTATTACTCATAATCAAGATTAATAGTTATACTAGAAAAAATGTTGCTTATTCGTATCTAAGGCAACATTCTTGTACCTGTTGCAAAGTTTATTGTTGCCAAAGGGCTAAAATATTGTAGTGCCACTTGTGAATTTTTTGGTCAAACTGAAATGATTTAATGATTGACATGGATGTGGGTTAATGATAGGGCAAAATTATACTCTTTCTGAAAGTTTTTTGGTATTAGACTAACTATAGTATTGGGCCTTAGCCCATTCTGATTCATGTCTATGATTAGTTGTAACCATTTTAACAATATACGGTTAAGGCTGATTAATTCTCTCTTAATATAAAGGAGGATTATCATCACTGTAACATTTTTATCAGAAATGAGAACATTATCCTGAGCTCTTCGATTTCCCTCTGTTCTGCTGTTTTAACTGATATGGTATCAGAGCCATTAATCCTTGACGGAGCTCCCTTGCAAGACTAAAAAAGGTAGAAATTATTGGTATTAGGATTAGAAGACTAAAAAAGAATTGGACTAGTTGATTCCGATATGAAAGAATCTTGGAATTATTGGTATTAGGATTAGAAGACTAAAAAAGATATTTTAAAAAATTAAAGAATCAAATTGAAAGTTTGTATAAATTTAGAAGATAAAAATATAATTTTACCAATTAAATATGAATAAATTTTATAGTTTATAGAAAGGTAGAAAAATATGCTAAATTCAAAATTCAAAATTTTGTAAATCCATTTTTGAAAATAAACTTGCAATTTTGTCTTTTTAAAATATTTCTATCTTTGATTCAAAATCTTCCTCTAAAAATTTTGAATTATTTAAATTGTTTAATAAAATGTGTATAAAATAATAACACCCCTGCATTTGCAGACGAAGACTTCTTGTTTTACTGAATTTTCAAATGGACACATATTCTTTAATTATATTGATAAAAAAATGGATGATGGATCAAGCCATCTCATGATAAGGGTCATAATTATGATAAAAAGGAAATAAATGAATTGGATACTTTCCTGCGGGCCAAATAATATATATATATATATATATATATTTTAGAAAATATCTATTCGAATAAGAACGAGTGACAATGTGACATACGATAGCGTAGATACATACACACACATATTGGCCCTCTTGTCTCTTAATAAATTGAGTCAATTAATTTAATGTTCAAAACTCAATTTGTCAATCATTTAATTTTTAAGCTAATGCAATCCAATAAAGTGTAATATATTTTTATGGTTCAGACATCGCTGTTCTTGTGAGGGGATTAATAACATTGGAAGATTGTGAAACATAGAAATTTCATACAAGCATTAAGGCTTTTGGTTGAAAATAAAATAAAAACAATAGAAGTGGACAAATATGCCTTCGGCCAGTTAGGGCTTGTTTGTTTTCTGTTTATTAAAACTGTTTTTTGTTTTTGAAAATATAAAAATGTAAAAAATTGTTTAATTAAGTATTTTCAATTTAATTGTTTTTAAATTTTTTTTATTTTTTTAGACCAAAAAATAGAAACAACTTGAAGTTATTTTTTTTATTTTTCTTAATTTTAAAATATACTATATTAATTATTAAAAAAATACAATTACTTCAATTAATTTCTATCATAAATCACTAACATTATTCATCTACATTATCAATCTATTTTTTAAATTTAAAACTATTTTTAAATTAACATAACCAAATTAATTTTCATTTATTTTGTTTTGAAAAATAATTTTAAAAATTATACTACAACACAATTTTTAAAAATAGAAAATGAAAATAGAAATCAAACAAGTCCTTAATCTCTAGAGCTTGTCTATCACTTTGTTTTTTTCTAGGTCATTAACTTTTTCTTTTAAAAATAATTTGCTCAGTTTAAAATAGGTGAATATCCAAGTAAAGCTGGTGTTTGTAGTAATGGGGTTATGCAAATTTTATACCTATCTTACATCCTTTCAACAGTCTTCTATTTCAGTTCCCATCAACAATTTAGTCTCAGTACGAAATTAGTAAATTTTCAAGTCATTTTGTTAGTTTTTCAGCAGTGGGTTTAATTCCCACCTCACACCTTTTCAATAATTTTCTTTTCAATTGCCAACAATAATTTAGTCTAAAACAAGTGAATTTTTAAGTGACGATAGTACGACATTATTCTCAATGGTGGAATTGTACAGATTTTTAAGTGAGATCATCAGCTTTATATGATATGCTGTCTTGGGAAATGACATTTAAGAGCTCTATTGAAAATATTAAATACAGCTAAAAATGCTAAATATTTTTAAAATTTTATGATATTTGATTGAAAAGGGAGATTAATATATTATGTATGGCGGGGATGATTAGTCTTGTATGTGGATTATGATATATGATACTAATTAAGATTATTATTTTATGTAGTGTATGTAACCGTATTAGACAATTGTTCTTTCATACAAAATTATAATATATGATTTTGCACTCTTAAAATAATTCCAAAAAAAAAATTCTTGCACATTTTCATGTTCCATGATTTTGCTAAAATTAATTAACCATTGTTTCTTTCCTATATTTTTATTTTTATTTTTTTGGGTTGCAGTATGAGACTCGTGAGACCAAATTTTCCATCTACCCTTGTAAAATAAACACACCTACATGGGCATACTTGGCGCATGAGGATGTGTTTATATTTTTTTTATTTCTTTATTACTCACAAGTATTTTTTATTGAAAGCAATCATGTTTGAGATACGGTTGAATACTAAATGTAAATATATCTCTAAGCAAAAATTCAATCCTTAGTTCATTATATTATAAAGACACGGTTGAATACTAAATGTAAACATATCTCCAAGCAAAAATTCAAACTTTAGTTTGTTATATTATGAAAAACTAGTCCCTTTTTATTTATATTTTTAATAAAGATATATGCTATTTTCATGTATTATATGAAATCTATATTTTCATGTAATATTTTTCAATCAAATATGAAATCTACCTTTTTGATCATATTGAATTCTGAACAAAATTCTCAATCACCCAATTTTTTTTGGTCATTTCATTTCATTCTATTCTATCCTTTACACATCTATTCAAACACTAATAATATTTACATGTCTGCTGAAAAAGAATGATTTATTTGGAAATGTAAAAAAGAATAAAATAAAAATATTGTAATTACATAAAATTTTTTGAAACACCAATTATTGGGCTTTTCTTGACTAGCTAGGCTTGTGCTTCGTGTTTAAGGTAACAATAATGCAGTATGTATCATGGTTTAAAGTAAATATTGCTTTTCCTAGTGTTTAAATCCATGATTTCTGTTAGGGAAAACCCATGAAATTTTAGGTAGAGCTAAGAATATAGGTCGAGTTATATAAGTTAGCTTAAATAATTGATTATAAGAGTTGGGCTGGGTTACATTGGGAAAAAAATTGACCCAAATAAAAATGAGTTTTTTTACTTGAACCAGATAACCCGTGATCTATATGGCTAACTTTGATGGGTTAGAGTTTTAACCCATATTATTTTTAAGAAAATAAAAGATTAAAAAGATGGAGAATATGGTAGATTCATGACTTTTGTTAAATTGATGAGCATGGCCACGCTAGCTCAATTCATATAATACAAGTTGAAAAAATAATGAAGTAATATTATATTGGAACTTATCATTATTTTCATTTAGGTGCATTCTTATAAATTTATTAAAAAAATAAATTAAAAATAAAATAAAAATGGGTTGGCATATTAATCCATTTAACCTACCAACCCTCAAGAATTAGATTAGGTTAGGATTTTTTCAAGTCATATTAAAATAAGTTGAACCTAACTTAACTCATATTTTTCTAACTCATATGGGCCAACTTATGGTTAGAATTAACCATATTCCCAACTCTAATTTCAAAAATTTATAAAAAAAAAACATAAGTTTGCAAAACAATGGAAAATATGATTGGCTCCCTTTGGATAGGCTTGGGCCTCTTATTGGCTGGCCTTGTCTCTCTATTCAAATGTTGCGCCCAATCCCATCTTCTTCTTGATATATGAACTTATAACATGTGACCCAATATGTTGTAAAAGATAATTAATTAAATATTCCTCAACTAGTTTATGTTGTGAGATGAACCTTGATCCTCTTATGATTTAGTAAGAAAGATAAAATAAAATCAAGAAATTTTAGAACCTAACTGTTCTTTCAAATTTAGAGGTTTGCATAAAGCCTCAAAAAAATGCCTCAAGGTGAATCTCAAATTATAGTTTGATATACAAATCATCTACAATTTAGGTAATTATGCAAGTCTAATAATGCTATATTTTTCATTAGGTACAAATAATGAGTTTGGGATTGAGCTTGATACCAATTGGCTAAAAGTAATTAAATAAGAAATCACACACAAGACTAAATTAAAATTCACTTTACAACAAATAGACATATAATTATGTTGGAAAATAAGGACATAGGCTATATTCAATGAGCTAAGAAACGACTTAAAAGTATAGGATGCTATACTCAAGAATTATGTTAATCAATTAAGTTTTAGATTCTAAGAAACAAATAATTTTTTGCGGCTTGCAAACTGAAAAATCATAATTAAAGAAGATAAAGTTCATTCAAACTAAGTGATTTCCTCTCAATTATCAGCTTCACATTCTCATATTTTCTATCACCATTAATATGATTTATTTTATTCACCTTATTTGAAGAATTGATATATGAAAAACTTGTGAGACCCAACCTCCCTCCTCCCACCCCTATTAAATTGGACTCTCTAGATTTAATTTGAATAGTCCAAATTAAATATATTTATTTTGATTTTAATTTTATATTTATTAAAATAAAAAATTATAAACTTTTAATTAAATCTTATAAGTAGTCTATAAGTAGTCAAGACATATTATATTTAATATGGATGATAATAGTAGTTCTAATAATGATTTAATTATATTAAGTTTAAAATATCATGACAATGTTTATTTATAAGATGAAATGTGTAGATAAATACACAATTAGGTTATAAGTAAGAGAAAATGGGACAGAGAGAATCATGCACAACAAGAATTATCCCGGTTTGGTCCAAGACCTACATCTAGTCCTCTTGAGAAACACTTAAGAGATTTTCTCACTATAAAAATCCAATTACAATCCCTATAAGTTATATATCGATCTCACTCACAACTCTAACAAAGGTTTTTATAGAACTCACCTAAAATTAGCATACATGCTTTTACCCAACATAACCAAAACAAATAAAAAAATGTAAACTGTAGTTCACTAGAAATTGCTCTTGAAAAAGCTAGATAGCAAAAACATTTTAAGTACCCAAATACTCAAATTCCAACAATGATATTTAGGAATTACACAATTAAGCTCGGATAAATAACAATATGCTTGCATCTTCAAATTTAATCCTTCATCTTTTCGTAAATCATTCATCAATTGTCATTTTTCTTTTTGTACTTTGTCATGATTAACTTTCCTTCTTTTCTTGGTCCCAACGGCTAATTTCCTGTGTGTCCATTGTCAATTATTCATTGTCCCCTAATTTTGAATAAAGACAATCGATCAAATTCAGTTTCCAAAAATATGAATTCTCATTTGAAACAATTTTAATATTACTTGTTCTCAAATTGATAAGTATATTTATTAAAATTTTTTATAAATTTTTTATTTTTAAAATATAAATAAAAATAAAAATAAAAAATATTAAATCTAAACAGTTTAGATTTAGAGGTAGGGGAGGCAACAACAAGAAGAAGAAGAAGAAGAAGAAGAAGAAGCCGCCAACAAGCACGCTCATCCTCTGGTCTAGACTCTAGTCTTGCTGATGCAAAATCAGAGACCGGCCACGTATGATTAGATATGCACCATCAAATTATATATATCTATATATTTTCAATTTTGTCGCTGCTGAAAAAGTTGACGATAATATATTAATGCATAATTACATTCATAGATGAGATAGGATCACGTGCTTCTCCCATCTAGATCTTTAGATTTTAACATTATGTGCGTGAGATGGTCTTATAACTGAAGCTTATTCTTGGTGACAGCCTGCCAGATTTGACAGAAGATAAAGGATGGTAGAAAATGATGAAAAAAACAAGAAGCTGGGAGAAAAAGAGAAGATAATTACGGTGATTCCAATTACAATAATCCATATCGCATTGTGTTGCTCAGTTACAATAATCCATATCGCATTTTCTGTTTAGTTTCTCAGTTACATTTACTCTGCATTGTGTTGCTCTTTTCTTTACCATGTTCTGCTTGTGTTGCATGCATCTCTGTTTACTTTTGCCCTTTCACCTTTTTTTCACTGCTGCTTTTGGTTTGTAGCCTGTGCTCTTCGCTATTCGGCCTTCAATGCAAATGAAGTGACAATTTTTCATGGTAAGGGGAAAAAAGGAAAGGAAGAAACTTCCAGCTGGCTGACGTAAATTATGCCAACAAATGTACAAGTTTTACGTCCAATTTAAGAATTGGATGAAATTTATTATAAAATAATATCCATTTAATCTCAATAAAATTTTATAAATAGATCTCCAAATCTGAAGTCCTTCACCAACCGAGACTAGATTTCTCCCCAAAAAAAAAAATGTTGACCATTTTACTTTT
This sequence comes from Prosopis cineraria, assembly GCF_029017545.1. Taxonomy (NCBI): domain Eukaryota; kingdom Viridiplantae; phylum Streptophyta; class Magnoliopsida; order Fabales; family Fabaceae; genus Prosopis; species Prosopis cineraria. The sequence goes on from NW_026555339.1 coordinate 11,684,678, forward strand.
TTCGTTTTTATATTGCAAAACCATTCCTCACCACTTCTATGTATAATTATATGTAACTTTTGGAATCAGGTACTTAGCTCCACAACCAATTTGCATTGCATCACAGACATGGCGTTGCTTTTCATTCTCTTCTCATCTATCTTCCTCCTGTTTCTTATCTACAGAACAACACGAACAAGAGAAAATCTTCCACCAGGTCCTCCAGGTCTTCCTCTCATCGGCAATCTTTACCAGCTTATTGGCTCTGATCCACATCGCTACTTGTGGCATCTCTCCAAGCAATACGGTCCTCTCATGTTCCTGCGCTTTGGCATCAAGCCCACCATAGTTGTTTCCTCTGCCAGAATAGCCAGACAAGTCATGAAAACCCACGACCTTGTATTTGCTAGCAGACCCTCCATGCTTGGTCAACGGAAATTGTCGTACAATGGCTTAGACCTGGCTTTCACTCCCTACAGTGACTATTGGAGAGAAATGAGAAAATTGTGCGTCCTCCAACTGTTTAGCTCTCGGCGCATGCAGTCCTTTCGTCCCATACGAGAAGACGAGGTTGTGCGAATGATTCGAAAGGTATCTCAATCTGCTGCTTCTCACAGAGTGATCAACTTCAGCGAGACGTTGATGTCTTTCACAAGCACTTTAATTTGTAGGATTGCTTTCGGGAATAGGTATGATGTGAAAGATGAAGTGAGTGAGAGAAGCAGATTTCATGGACTGCTGAACCAAGCTCAGGCTTTGATGGCGGAATTCTTCTTCTCAGACTATGTGCCATGGTTGGGGTGGGTTGATAGACTCAGGGGGCTTCTCAGTCGATTGGATAAAACCTGCAAGCAGCTCGACATTTTCTACGAACATGTCATCAACAAGCACATGAATCCACAAAAAAACCTCAAACCGACCAACAAGACATCATTGATGTATTTCTTCAAATAATGAATGCTCCTTCAACGTCACTTGATCTCACTTTGGATCACATCAAAGCCGTGCTCATGGTAAAACTGTCCTTTTTTTCTGCACTCCATTGTAATATATTGTCTTTTTGTAAAGGTTATTAAGTTTCTCATGCGTGGATGCAGAATATATTTGTAGCGGGAACGGACACGAGTGCAGCGACTGTAGTTTGGGCGATGACCGCATTGATGAAGAATCCCAGAGTGATGAAAAAGGTACAAGATGAAATCAGAATGTTATGTGGCGAGAAAGATTTTACAAGTGAAGATGATATAGAAAGGCTTCCTTATTTCAAAGCGGTGGTGAAGGAGACTCTGAGACTGTTCTCACCTGTGCCCCTACTTGTGCCAAGAGAATCCATGGGAAGGTGCAACATAGAAGGGTACGAGATTGAACCAAGAACTCTAGTTTTGGTGAATGCATGGGCTATAGCAAGAGACCCGAAGACATGGGAAGAGCCAGAACGATTTTATCCAGAAAGATTTTTCAACTGTTCAGTTGACTACAAAGGGCATGATTTTGAGCTGATTCCATTTGGAGCTGGACGTAGGATTTGTCCCGGAATGCAAATGGGAGTAACCAACGTGGAGCTTGCACTTGCTAATCTTGTTCGATCTTTTGATTGGGAATTGCCTTTTGGTATGGTGGAGCAAGACATCGACACAGAGTGCATACCAGGAATAACCGTACACAAGAAAAATGATCTCTGCCTAGTCGCTAAGATCCACAAAACATAACTGACTGGGCATGTGCTTCTTATTTAAGATAACAATAACGCAATGTGTAATAATTAGGCCATGGAATTCCACAACTTTTGTTTGTTTTAGGGAGTTTTTAAATCCATGATTTTGTTTGGGAAACACCCATTAAATTTCAGGCCTATAAAAAAAAAAAAACGCATTGAACAACATTGCAAAATGAGATTGGGTCGCTTCGGTTGGGCTTGGGCCTCATGTTTGCTAGCCTTCTTTCTGCATTCAAGTTTTGGGATATGAGCTAAAGCAATATGACCCAATATGCTGGATAGTATATAATTGATTGAATATTCATCAAGTGGTTTTTGATATCAGATGAACTTTGATCCTCTTATGAAAAAAGCACGAGGAAGATAAAAATACATTCAAGTAATTTTGAAACCTAACTATCATTCTTCCAAATTTATGGATGGCATAAAACCTTAAGAAAAATTCTTCAAGGTGAATCTCAAATTATACTTTCATATCTACAATTTAGGTAATTATGCAAGTCCAACAAAGAATCAGATCCATTGAAATCCTTTTACATTCTTCAATAAAAAAAAATTCATTTAACATTAAAAAAAAAAACAGAACTGTTGCTAAGCTTCAGCAACTGAGTTAGCTTCTTATCTACCTTCGCTACATATCATATCTGTCTCTTTTTTACTGCTTCCTCATCTTCTCAGAGCCTGATTTATCAAAACAATAAATCTTATAGAATTAAAAAAATTAATGTTATATCTCACACACAGACAGACACACATACACACTCACACAGAGAGACAGGCAGGCGCGCGCGCGCGCACAGAGAGAGAGAGAGATCATAACTTACATCTCATTATATATAGGGTTAAAATCAAACTTCATTAATTCATAAATACATAATCACGCATAGATATTAATTAATATAGCAATATTGAGCCAAATAATTAAATATCGTCCAAAATCTTTTCAACTTTTATAGTTAACTCAGGTCACTTTATAATTAATTGACCATCTCAAACTACAAATGATGTGATCAATAATTCTCTCATTGTTCATATGTGCACAAATAGTATGACAAACATAACCATAGTAGTGATATTATTATTATTATTTTGAAGAGAAAGTATAGCACTTTAAACTAAATCACATGTTTCACAGGATTAGACGTTAAAAAAAAAAAATTGCAAAAGCATTGATGGTCCTGGCTGAGCAAATAATATGATGTAGGAAAGATGTTTCCTATAATTAATGTTGATGGATGATCATGAAGAGAAGACCAAAATTTAATTTATTGATGTGTGTTGCGGAAATGAAAAGGAAATTAGAAGGCAAATCACATTGTGTCGATGATTCCAATTTGGAAGGAAACAACGTGTATTATATATGAAATAGTTATTTTCTTACCAGCAGCCTCTCTACCAAAACAGTCGCAAATCGTCCTGATCCCCTTTCATTTCTTTTAACCTGATATTATACATCAAAGCAAATTAAGTATATGACAACGATTTACATACTTTTAGATATTTTATAAAACTACACATAAAACACCATACAAGACGAACTATATATCTATATGTATGTATATTGTTTGGCCTGAACATTTGCATTAGCTTCTTACTTGCTTTTTGCTTCCAATAGATCTCGTCTATTTGGAAGCTCAAGAGTTATACTGCTTCCCTCACCTTCGTCCATTGAAAGCCTAGTACATTCTGTTCATGAAATTTTCAAACAAGTTGCTCATCATTAAAAGAAATGTTCCATGAAAAAGAAAGTATGGATGAAGTCAAACTTTGATTTGCTCACCGCTAACATAATGTTTATGTATGAGTCATATAAAATCAGAATGTCACACTCACATAACACCTCACATTACATAGTGCAAAATGCCAATTTGATGTCACTATTTTCACACGTCACTTCCTTTTCCAACTAAAGTATAGTAATGACTATAGTGGCAATATTGTAAATTAATTGAATAATATATACTCTTATAAGAAAGCCACACTTGTGCAAAATGCCAATTTAATCATGTTTAGCAATTTACATCGTCACTTACTTTTATAACCTACGTCGTAAATGCAATTATGATGACATCAGTTATATAACAGAGGGGAAAATTAATATTATTTGCTACACTTATTTTTATTCAATACATCTAGTGAAGCGGAAATATCTATTTAACTAACACAGAATGTAGCATATTTGGACTAGTGAACTGAGCTTAACAAACTAACGAGAGACCTGTCAAATATAAAATGACCCCATGTGATAAGGATACATATTTTCATGTCACGCTTCATGCATATGCATCTAATTAAGCATAAATATTACATTATACTGAGCCAAATAAGGAAACACTGCTTTTGAATCTTGTCAATTCTTATAAGTTAAGAGCTCACCTTGTGATGCTTCCCAAGGATCATAATATTTGCCATGTATTTGTACAGTAGGAATATGAGCAATCTTGGACAAGTGTCGTCCTCTTTGAAAATCATACCTTTTAAGTAATTTAGGGCAACCAGAGATATTCAGCTCCAAAAGAGAGGATGGCAGCTCATCTTCTGGCAAGGATTCAAGCTGTGGACAGTCTGAGATGTAGAGCTCTTCTAAAGAAGTAATGCATCGAAGCCCTTTTCCATCTAACAATTTAAGATTGGAGAAATCGCATATGTCGATACGCATGAGAGAAGTGGGCAATAATTGATGCTTCAATAAATTACAGAGAATCCTTTCACTTCCATCACCTTTAACCTGAAGTCCTGAGAGAGAAGCCAACCGTTGGAAACCCCAGTCTTTTATAGGCACGGAAGATAGTCGCTCACAGTCGACAATGAAAAATGATTGCAAGTTAGAAGGCAAACCACATTGAGGCAATGATTCCAAATTGGAAGCTGAGAAAGAGAGAAGTATTTAAGGGTAGCGAGGGAATCAATCTGCACTTCTGACATTGATCTGAGTTGTTTGCAATCTGAGAGAACAAGAGATTCTAAGGTAGGAGAAGACCCCCCAACTTGTGTAAAGGTTACCAAATCACGACAACTTCAACCACCAAAATTTTAAGCATAGGAAAACAACCTAATAGAAAGGATGTCAAGGAATCACAACTATTTCTAATTAGCAAATATTCAAGTCTAGTGTAGTTTTGCCAAGATTCCTGAGGTGGGAGTTCTAATTTCCCACAATCTTCAATTTTAAGTCGTCGCAATGAAATGGGCAAACCATCAATTGTGAAGGACTCTATGGATGGGATACTTTTGAGATACAATTTTTGAAGGTATTGACAACCCGGCATCATTCTGGGCAAAAATTGCAAGTTGGAACAATTAATGATTCTTAGACGTTTCAATGAGTCTAGTGAATCATTTTCAATAGCCCTCAAGAATTCCTTTCCCCTTGGTTAACATTCAATTTTGGAATTGAAGTAATCCATTTCAATGCTAATAATTTAGCTCCCAACTGATTGCAGTGTAATATATCAACCTTTCTCAATGATGGAAGCTTGTTGGGCATGTCTCCCCTCAGCTTAGGACAATTATTCAAATGCAAATGTTTGAGACTATGAAAAGGAAATTTGGTACCCTCACCTTCAAATGGTAACCATTGCTCCCAAGCTAGCATATTTTCAAATTTTAGACTTTCCAATGACGGGAATGGATGAAATGGAGAGGACTTTGTTTGATTGCAATAGAACTCATGCCCAACTATCTTTACAGAAGTCATTTCTTGAATTGAAAGCTTTTTAAGAGAAGGTAATTGTCCCAATGGTGGAAGTGATGAGCAATCTTTGCAATTGCTTATGCATAAAAAGTAACATTTGTATATGAAGAATCTCCGACCCAATTTGGAAAGCTCCGGCCACCATATGGTTGATGGTCAATCTCTGTAACTTTGTTGAAGGTTGCATCATGTTAAGTACATTTTGCACTATTGTTGGTGAATACTGAGAATCACTATCCCATTCCAAAACTAACTCCTCAATTTTCTCTCTCATCTTCAAGTTTGCCTCAAAAGCATCAATGGGATCAAGCACATTTTGTAACTTCAAAATGGAAAGCTTACCTTCAAGATGAGGTAGCTTTTTTAACTCCCTAATTCTCAATCCATCTGATTGTTTTCCCACCACAAAAGTACTCATACTATGAAGATTTTGTAGTTTGGTGATTTGTGCCGGCATCTCCTTCAAAGCAGTGCCACTAATGTCCAAGTGACGTAGATTGATCAGCTTTTCTATGCTCCTAGGAAATTCATTGAAAGACTTGCAATATGATAAGGGCAAAGTTTGCAAATTGCAAAGTGTGAAGGTCGCATCAGGCAACCTTGTGATTTTGGTGTGGGAAAGATCAAGATATCGCAAATGTTGCAAATTGCCAATTGAATCAGGTAGCTCAGTGATGTTGGAATACATAGACAAAGACAATACTCTCAGACACTTTAGTTTTGGCAACAAATCATGTGAGACCTTTTTGCTCAAGACAAATGAATTTATAAATGCCCAAGTTTTTTGAGGTAGAAAAGTCCTCAAAGAATTTTGGTGATAAAAGACCTTAAACATTTTAAAACCATCATATCCTTGTCTAGGATACGATAAACGGCGAACATTTTTTGAAATTTTGTCTCCTTCTAACCAAAGACAACTGTTACCAGATACAACTCTGGCTAAATCAATGATGAGATCATGCATGATGAACTTTTCTGGATCACCTTCATGCTGTTGAATGAAGGATCTAGATAGTAATTCATTAAAGCAGTTATCTGATTCTATCTCCAATATCTTCCCTTGGGAGTATTGTTGTACAAAACCTTCAGCCATCCATAAAAAGACCAATTGCTTCCTATCCAATAAGTGATCTTTTGGAAAAATTGAGCAATAAGCAAAACATTTCTTTAAATGTGGGGAAGATAAACATAACTCAAATATAAAGAAGTTAAAACATCGTCACTTGGTATGTCCCACACATTACTATTTAGAATTTTACACCATTCCTTTTCATCCGCTTTTGAACGCAAGAGACCTCCAATTGATCTAGCAGCAATTGGTAGACCACAACATTTCCTTGCAATTTTCCTTCCAATTGCTTCTAGCTTTGGATGCTTCTTATGATCCTCAATTTTAAGGGCATGCTTGGCAATTAAAAACCAACAATTTTCATTTGAGAGAGTTGACAATTTATACGGAGGAAATGTATGTGTGATTTCAACAACTCTTTGTTGGCGAGTTGTGACAATGATTTTACTTCCCCCTTTTCCATTGCGAAAAGGAGAAACTAGATCATCCCAATCACTATATTTCTCATTCCATAAATCATCAAATACAATCAAAAACTTGTTATCCTTCAAGCTATTTTTCAGTTCAACTCGAAGGAAATCTAGATTTTTACTATTATAGGCTTTTGAAGTGACAGATTCTAGAATATTCTTGGTCACCTCAAAGGCATTGAAATCTTCTGAAACACATGCCCAAGCCTTCAAATCAAAATGCTTCTGCACTTCCTCGTCATTGTAAAGGAGTTGAGCAAGGGTAGTTTTACCTACCCCACCCATGCCCCAGATAGTGATCACTCCTATATCATTACCCTTTGCATTTTCATCACGCACAAGCATTTTCAACATTTTGTCCTTATCATCCTCTCTACCAACTACAACAGATTCATTTATTAATGAAGTAGTAGTTGTTTTATGAGCCCTCCGGCTAACACTTTGCAAATGAGGGAAATCCTTTTGTTCAGCGAAGTGTTTAAGCCTTCGGTAAATTGCTTCAAGCTTCATGTTCATGTCCCAGTAGCAATCACCAAAAGTATAAGAAAGGAAAGAGTGCACCTTATCAGCAACGCCTTCATCAGAATCTTGTTCCACCTGCCATCTGAGAGAGTCAGTGTTGATTTCATCTAATAAATCCTCTGCATCATAAGCGGCATCTTTCAACTCTTCAAGCCATTTCTTGACGGCAGGGCCAGTGATTTGCTTCTCTTCAGCATCATTGAGAATAGCATCAAGGATAATGAGAGTTATCTTCAGCTCATCCAAGAGTGAAACATTCAGGTTTCTATCCTTAACAAAATCTCGAAATTTACTTGAGGTGATAATGTCTAGTATGGTCTGGAAGGTCGGAGAGAGAAAGGCTCCTAGTACTGCTGCGTCCATGCTTTATCTTGGACAAGAACTCAGGTAATGAGGTGTGAGATATTTTGAGAGTGAGAAGAGTTTGATAAGTTGCAATGGATTTAAAGATGGTTTACATTGACTGTGAGAACAGTTGATTGGAAACTTAATTGACTTTGACTACTCTACTGGGATATTCTGGGAATACTATAAGGAGGAAGAGAGATAACTATTTGAAAAAGTCGTCACATGATTAAAGTTATCTTCAACTCATCCAAGAGAGAGACATTCAGCTTTCTATTCTTCATGTAAGTCTCGAAGCTCGCTTGAGGTGATCCTATCTAGTAAGGTCTTCACAGAAGCAGAGAGCAGTGCTTCTCCCACCACAGCAGCAAACTCCATGCCTTGTTTTGTTTCAGAACTCAAAGGTATTGCTTAGAAAATTGAGAGAGAAGAAAGTTTGATCGGCAGCGATACAGTGAAGCTAGTTTAGATTGACTGAGAGAATACTTTGACTACTTTGCGCGTTGGAATATTCTGGTTTAGACTGAAGGAGAGGGCAACAGCAACATCTCTGTTCTTTCTTGGAAAAGTCTACCTTTTTTTTTTAATGTTTAAATAGAAAGTTGCCAGAAAAGTTCACCATGTATAATATTAGAAGAAAAAAAGAAAAAAAAAAAACTAAATGAACACTAGACTATTGAAATTAGTCTTTCAATTCTATAGATCAAGTTTAATTCTGTTATTTTTTAAATTACAACTGAATCAAATTAAATTATGAGTTGTTTAGCCTAATTCTTTTCATAAAAGTTTAAATTCAATCTTATTCAGTTCTTTGTGTGCAGCCCTGATTTCAACATTACGAAATAATTTTCTAAGCTGTTTAGTTTATTAAACATGGATGGTCTTAAGAAGGACATGTATTTTCAATATGTAGGCCCATTCACAGTAACTTCTTCGTTCTTTCATGAAAGAGAGAGACTAACCAAAACCATTCATTTTTCCACATGGATCTTCTAACGGTATTGTTGAATGGAAAATATCAACGAGAGAGGATTTTAAATTTTTAAGATAATTTTTTTTTGTGGCTTTGCTAGATTTAATATGAGAATTGATAATTAAAAAATATCTTTATTTTATATTTAATGTATATTAAAATAATAAGTTACTTGAAATATTTAAAAATTAAATAAAATTTTGGTTGTTAAGAAATCAATTTACAGTCTAAATGGATGACGAACACCTTTTGCTAGAGTGAATTAAAAATTGTCAATGATGTCTCATGTTGACATACAATGGTGGAGATAAGTGGAGACTAGCAAAAGCTACAGGCACTCCTAACTTTTTAATTTTTTTCTCAATAAATTGTAATATTTATATATTTTTAGCTCCCTTTGATACTAATAAAATTTAACTTAAACTAAACTTTAATAATGACTTATTCAAGTGTTAAAAGATTATGGCTGCTAGGATGGTCTTCTAGAAAAAAGTTCTTTTTGTAACAACAAAACTATTGAAATTCTTGTTATGAATTGTGTTTTACTTTGATATAATTTGGTTTTGTTGATGAAAAGATTATCAATTATCATGTTGCTATATTTTATTTTTCCTAGATTAAAAATTAAAAGAATTAAATAATAGATTAACTGAGCAATTAGCAACATAACTTTTTAAATTGAGCACAGTTTTGAATCCTAAAGATACATTTGTAACATTCAATAGAAAGAACATCTACAATTTTATTGAGAAATTTTACTCTTCAATTTTTTTTTTACCAACAAAGATTTAATTAGAATATGAATTAAAACATTATGAGCTTGATATACTCAAAATTCAAAAATACCACTTTTCATAACTTGACTATTACGGGTGAATTGTATCCGAAGTTTTCAAGAGGATGGAAAGTTTAATTTTTATCGTTTGATTAACATATTACAAAGGCTTTACTAACTCTTTCATTGTCAATGACAACTTGAACGAGTTTTTTTAGCTATAATTTAAAATTATAAAAACAATGCTCCCAAAAAGATGGAAGATAAATTTTTTCACTAATTTGATTGTAGTTTATATTAAGAAAAACTTGTTGAAAATTTACCGCACACATGGTTATTGATACGTTTATGTTATGAATCGAGGAGCAATACTTAAAGAAAAGAAAATGCATGTTTATTTTAGTTATATATTTTTAAAATTGATTGTGAATATATTGAAGCATTTATGTTATGTTATGTTATACACCCACACACATAATTTTTCTTCAGTTATTGTACATGAATTGTAATTCGACCCCCTAAACAAAAAATCTTGAATCCGCTCTTGCTCACATGAAATGAATAATAATGATAATGATACAGTAGTCAATATCATTGGCTAGAAAATATTTATTATATATGAAGAATTTCATAATTCTAAATAATTTTCTAAACTGTTTAGTTGATTAAACATGCATGGTCCTAAGAAGAAGGACTTGTATTTTCAATATTGGGAGGCCATTCACAATAACTTCTTTGTTCTTTCGTGAAAGAGATTAACCAACAACCGTTCATTTTTTGCAAAAGTATCTTTTATTGGTATTATTGAATGAAACATATCAATGAGGGAGGATTTTAAATTTTAAGATACTTTCTTTTTTGTGGCGTTACTAGATTTAATATGAGAATTGATAATTAAAAAAATATCTTTGTTTTAGATTTAATGTAATTAAAATCATAAGCTACTAAAATATTTAAAAAATAAAATAAAATTTGGATTGTCAAGAAAACCAATCTAGACTTCAAATAGATGATAAACACCCCATGTAGAGCGAACACTATTGTAAAAATTTCAATACAACACTTCATACTTGTCTTTAAAAAAACGATAAAAAAGTAAGTTTTATAAATCAAAGGGTATTGATAATTTGTCTCTTAATATATTGAGTCAATTGATTAATTTATTGATTCAAAACTCAATTTGTCAATTAATTTTAATTCAATAGCTGGAATCCAATGAAGTAGAATAGATTTTTGGGAGAATGTCATTCAAGGCCACCACAAGAAAAAATATAGCACTTTGGGCTCATATAATTCTTAATCTTTTTTCTACAAGCCATATGATTGATTCAACAATGTTTTTTTGATGTAAAAAACCTAAAATACCCCTAATGCGTTCTTCCAAATCATCATTTATAAAAAATTCATGTTAACTTAAAAATTAACAAGTAAAAATACTAAATTGACAACAGAATATTTTAATTTAACATTAGGTCAGTCTTTAGTTGGATTAGTTGCATTTTTAAAATAGAATCCTAAGTTTCCCTAAAAAATTATATAACAAGCAAAAATTATGCCAATAACAACAAACGCATGGGGATTTTTAACAATTCAATCTTTGATTATTATAAATTGTATTTTTAAAATAAAATTTCAAGTTACCCTAATAAAAAAGTAACAAGTTAGGGTTCTACAAATAACATCTATACGTGGATTTTCACTTGTCAACATATGGATTTTGAGTAAATGATGACTTGAAAGAAAGTTGCCTGTCAAAATTTGAACATCATGTTGTCAATATATAAATACTTAGTTGTAAGTAATAGAACAACAAAATGCATTCATATCAAGGTATTTAGACCTTTTTCACATCCAAATATATTTCATTTAAGAGAGGAAGAAGAAGAAGAAGAAGAAGAATATAGGTTGTGTTAGTCGCTATTCAACATCATGAGGATCATTAGTTTTAATGGTATGCTCAACTAAAAGCAAAGACCTCATCAATCAATCCATGACTAGTGCAAGTGTCGTTTCAAAAAAAAAAAAAAATCTTCAAAAATGACATTTAAAAACCCTCTAAAAATATTAATTATAATTAAGATGTTAACGTCTGATCTGTGAGAGGGAAAGACTCAAAACACACTTGAAAACATGAAGCGGCTCTTGAAACAAAAATAAAATTTTATTACAGACTCAAATATAATTGCTCTAAACTACTAAACTTTTTACTTTAATTTTCTTTTCTTTTTGGTGTCACTCTTCTTTCTTTCATCGTTTTCTTTCCTCTCTTCTCCTTTTTACCCATGCCCTCACGGCAAGAGAATTGAAAATACTAGCAAGAGAGATAAAAACGGATTAATTTGTCTTTTATTATATTGCTTAGACTATGAATAAGAGGTTTAGATTGAGTAACATAAATCCATTGAGTTGATGGATTTTTTACTTATCATAATAATAACTATTCGACTAAATTGAACAATTATAAATATTATGTGTCATGTGATACTTAAAAAGTATTAAATTGTATGCAATTCCTTCAATAGGTATCTTATATGTCACGATAATAATCATTCGATATTTAGAAAGTCATAAATTTCAAAATTTTGCAAACAATGTAGTCGAAGAATGGTTTGATTGAGAGGGTTAATTTTAATTTTTAAAAGAAATATATCTTAATAATTTAGTTCAACAATTAAAGGGAAAAAAGGGCATATGGTAGTGGTTATGTTGACTTGAAGTTTCTAATAGTGATTTGATTATATTAAGTTTAAAACACTGTGACAGTGTCTGTGTGTGAGATGAGTGTGTAAATAAATATAGTTAGCTAAAATGAGAGAGAGAAGATGGAAGAGAGAGAATCATGCACCACAAAAATTATCCTGATTCAATCTCCTAACCTACCTCCAGTTCTCTTGAGAAGCGGTCAAGAGATTTTCCCACTATAAAAATCCAATTACAACCCCTATAAGTTCTACAACGAGCTCAATTACAACTCTGACAAAGCCTTTTACAGAACTCACCAAGAATTAATCAGCATACATGATTTACACACCCACCTAAAACTAAAAAACAAATGTAAAAAAGTAGTCACTAGAAATTGCTCTTGAAAAGCTAGGAGCAAAAACATTCTAAGCACTCAAATACTTAAATTTCAACAATGATATTTAGGAAGTATGTTATAATTAGCTAGGATGAATAATAATTTGCTTGCATCTCCAAATTAAATCCTTCATCTTTTTGCAAATCATTCATCAACATCAATTTTCTCTTCATATTTCGTCATGGTCGACTTTCCTTCTTTTTTTGATGATTAATTTCCTCTATGATCATTGTCAATTCTTCGTTGTTCCTGATTTTGCAATAAAGACAATCAATCAGGATTCAATTTCTTGAAATATCAATTTTATTTGAAATAATTTTAATATTATTTGTTTTCATCAAAACTAATAACCAAATATTGGCTCAAAGCCAGAGGTTGACTTCTTAACACATTGGAATTAATAAATTAAACAATGAGACTCATGGAGGCCAAATATTTTCTCATTTACCTTGAAATACCTGGAAGATCTTTGTATCACAAAATCTTCAATGACAAAGGAATATCAGTAAAAGTCTGCAAACAATATATTTAAAGGAGTATTGTTAAGAAAACATTCTTAGTTACAAATTTCAGATATATATATATATATATATATATGAATTAATAGAGGGTTCATTACTTTCTTACCAACTCTCAATTTTAGCTCATCCACACAACAATACACATCCATTTTCTGACACTATCTTACTGATTTTAAGACACTCTTTTAACATACCAAAATAAGCATCTAAGGATTAAGGTGGGGAATTATTCAATCGAGAGAGATCTCCAGGTAAATTAAAAGTGTGTCAATTAAGTCACTAATCTCAATAAACTGAACTATGTATGTAATACTAAATCTAGATATCATACCTTTGTTGTCCTTATTGTTGCAGAAGTAACATAGAAATGATGATTCAATTCAACCACATGACAATTGAGAAAGCTGAATAAGGAAAACATCATAAATCAAATTTTCTACCCAACACATAAAATGAGCATCAAAGGAACACTTTTTGAACACTATCATGGTTTTGCTAAAGTGGAAAATATATATATATATATATTATATTTCTAAAATTATCATCTTTAGGTATATGCTCATTGATCAATTGTTCTGATTAATATTATATAAAGGAGATAAACTAGTGACTCGAACTAATTTTTTACCTGCCTTCCTTGTTTCCATATGACTCTGTTCTTTAAAACACAGCAATTCTATTGATGTCCTCACCTCTATATTTTGACATGAATTACCCAAACAGAATATCAAATTAGATTTGACAACACTATGAACTTTCAATCCCAATAATAATTAAAAAAAAAGTGGTAAGTATTACCTGACATGTGACGGTTTTCAATAGACTCGTGGCCATTGCTCTGGTTATTCAAAGCCAATAATATCTGCTTAATGAAATTTTAGAATAAGTCATCAAAAAAAAAGGGCAATATCCTAGAAAAGGAAAAATATTTTGTCAAACTTTAGATTTATGCTTTATATGTAATGTGAGAATATAAAAATAAGATATTTGTAGTCACTTGAAATTTCATATAATGATTATATTAAATTAAAAAACATTGGATTAGTGTATTATTCCGAAATAATTAAGCCTCAACTAGATCAAGATCATCCTTTACCTTGAAATATCAATGTTGGAAGGTTCTATATATGTCACAAAATCCCAGAGGACTAAGGTATTAAAGTGAAAGTCTACAAAATATTTAACTCATTAAAAAAATATTAGGAAAAGAAAAAATATTTAACAAAATAAATTTGAAAAGTAGAACCCATCATAAAATGTGTTGCATGTGTTTTGTGTGCGTGCGTGTGTGTACAATATATAATCGATTCAGAATTTCAAGAATACGAAGAGAGGATTAGTTAATTCATTTCTTACAAGCTCTTGAATCATTTTGTGCTGAAAACGGAGCAATTCTTCTGAACTCCTTTCATATTTTCTAACTTGACAATATAAAAGCAAAGAATCAGATCATGCTTTTAGATGTTTTTGTAAGAAAAATTAATTGAACATTAAAAAAGAGTGAAAAAAACCAGAACTGCTTCTTAGCCTCAACAACATGGGTTAGCTTATTGCCTACCTTCCCTGCATGCATATCATATATGTCTCTTTTTGACTGCTTCCTCCTCTTCTCTAACCTGATTTATCAAAACATGATAAAATGATCAGAAATTAATATTTCTTAACAAATACACACACAGTCACTTCATTCATAAATATCTAATCAAGCATAGATATTAAATATGCTATATGGAGCCAAATAATTTTAAATATAGCTCTAAATCATTTCAACTTTTATAATTAGTACTCATGTCAATAGTCACTTGATGATTGATTGACCATTTCAAACTAAAAATGACATCATTGATAATTCTCTCTTATTCTTTTATCTTCAGATGTGCATAAACAGTATAGCCAATTGCTTATTCAAAGGAAAAGCTACAATAACAAGTTGGCAAACCATGATTTGATTTTTAAAAAAATGAAAGATAGAAAGGTGAAACATGCTAGCTATAACACTGTAAATCTTATATTATAATTACCATGCATATTAGTGACATTGGTTGGAATATGAAAGCTCACCATTTGAAGCAATGCACTATCGCAAGGATCATAGAATTCACCATTAATTCTTATGGTTGGAATATGAGAGATCTTGGACAAATGTTTTCCTCCTTTAAAATTATATCTTTCTTCTAATTTAGGACACCCAACGATATCTAGCAAAAGAAGAGAGGGTGGTAGCACATCTTCTAGCAAGGATTCAAGGTTTGAACAGTTCCAGATGGTGAGCTCTTCAAGAGATGTGAGGTGTCGAAGCCCTTTTCTATCTAACCGTTTAAGATTAGAGAAATCATATATGTAGATATACACAAGAGACTTGGGTAGTAGTTGATTGTTTAGTAAATTATGGAGTATAGTTTCACTTCCATCACCTTCAATATGCAATGTTGAGAGAGAAGTCAACTGTTGAAAACCCCAATCTTCAATTGGTATACTAGAGAGTCCCTCACAGCCACTAACTTCAAAAATTGTAAATTAGAAGGCAACCATAGTGAGGCAAAGATTCCAAATTTGGAAGCCTTATTAGAATAAAAAGATTGAAGGTTGGCAAGGGAATCAATGTGTACTTCTGACATTGACCTAAGGTTTTTGCAATCTTTGACCTGAAAGGATTCTAAGGGAAGAGCAGACCCCCCAACATATATAAAGGTCTCTAAATTATGACAATTGCTATGCCAAGCCTTTTAAGCTTGGGAAAACAACCTAATGAAAAGGATGTCAAGGAATGGCAACTGTTATGAATATTCAAGTCTTTAAGTGATGTGAAGGTTTGCCAAGATTCCGGAGATAGGAACTCTAATTTCTCACAATTTTCAATTTTAAGTTGCTGCAAAGAAGTGGGCAAACCATCAATTGGGAAGGACAAGGTTAATGGGATATCTATGAGAGACAACTTTACAAGAAAATAGCTACCCATTATCATTTTTGGCAAAGACCGCAAGCTATCACACTTCTCAATTCTTAGATATTTCAAAGAATCCAAAGAACAATTATCAAGATCTCTCAATAACCCATGTTCCCCTTGCTTAATGTATAATTTTTCAATAGATCCAATCCATTGCAAATCTGTTGATTTTGCCTCCAACCGTTTGCAGTTTGAGATAAAAACCTTTGTCAATGATGGAAGGTTGTCGGGCATGTCTCCTTTCAACATTGGACAATCATATAAACCCAAATGTCTAAGATAACGAAAAGGAAATTTGGCACCTTCACCATCAAACAATGTCCATTCCTCCCAATAGGCATATCTCTAAATTCTAGAATTTCTAGGGATGGAAATGGGTGAAATGAAGAGGCCTCTCCTCTACTGCAATAGAATTCTTGTCGACTATTTGCATTAATGCCATCCTTATAATCAAGAGCTCTTTGAGCAAAGGTAATTGTCCAAATGATGGGAGTGACAAGCAATACTTGCAATCACTCACTAATAAAAATGTAATATTCATGAATGAAGAATCTGCCACCCAATCTGAAAAAGTTAGTGCCACCATAATTGTTGATAGTCAATCTTTGTATATTTGTTGAAGGTTGTAGCATGCTGAGTACATTTTTCACAGTTTCTGAATCTTGAGCATCACAATTCCATTCCAACTCTAGCTCCTCAATTTTGTCCTTGCTCTTTAAGTTTGCTACCAAAGCATCCATTGAGTCAACAACATTTTCTAGTCTCGAGAGGGAAAGCTTACCTTGCAAATGAGGGAGCATGTTTAACTCTTTAATCCCCAATCCATTTGGTTGTTTGCCCACCATAAAATTACTCAAATTATGAAGATTTTGTAGCTTACTAATTTGTGCAGGCATCCCTTTCAAAGCAGTGCCACTGATGTCTAGGTGACGTAAATTAATAAGCTTTTCTATCTTTCCTGGAATTTCGTTAAAACACATGCAATTTGATAAAAGTAAAGTCTGCAAATTGTAAAGTGTAAAGACTGCATTAGGCAACCTACCAATTGAAGTGTAAGAAAGGTTGAGATAACGCAACTGTTGCAAAGTACCAATTATATTCGGTACCTCAATGATATTTTTATACCTTGAGAAAGATAGTACTCTTAGACATCTTAATTTTGCCAACAAATCCTGTGGCACCTTTTTGGCCAAATAACATGATGGACTCCCACTAAATTCAGATTGTGAGAGAAGAGTCCTCAAACAATTTAGATAGAAGAAGCTCTCAAAATTTTTTGAGCCATTATATGATTTTTGGGGATATGATAAATGGCGAGTTGTTTTTGAGATTTCGTTACCCTCAAATTGAAGACAACTCTTGCCAGACACAAATTTGGCTAAATCGTTGATGAGATCATGCATAATGAACTTTCTTGGATTTCCTTTCACTTGTTGAATGAGTGACCTTGACAACAATTCATTAAAATTGTCATTTGCTTCTGTTTCTAGCGCTTTCTCCCCGTGGGAGTTTTGTTGTATAAAGCTTTCAGCCATCCATAGCAAGACCAATTTCTTTTCTTCAACAAAAGATCTTTCGGAAAAATTGAGCAATAAGCAAAACATTTCTTCAAATGTGATGGAAGATAGACATAACTCAAATGTAGAGCAGGTAGAACGTCATCATTTGGTATGTCCCATTGGTTGCTATTCAAATTTTATTCCATTCTTTTACATCCACTTTTGAACGCAAAAGACCTCCATTGTTTTGGCAGCAATAGGTAGGCCATCACATTTTCTTGCAATTTTCTTGCCAACTGCTTCTAGCTCTAGATGCTTATTAAGATCTTCATTTCTAAGTGCATGATTGGATATTAAACACCAACAATTATCATCTGAGAGGGGACTCAATTCATGTACAGGAAAGGTATGTGTGATTTCAGCAACTCTTTTTTGGCGAGTTGTTACGACGATTCTGCTTCCCCTTCTTCCACTATGAAATGGGGTTACAAGGTCATCCCAATGGCTATATTTCTCATTCCATAGGTCATCCAATACAATCAAAAACTTTTTATTGCTCAAGCTATTTCTTAATTCAACACGAAGGAATCTAGATTTTTACTGTCATAGACTCTTGAAGTGACGGACTCAAGAAGATTCTTTGTCACCTCCAAAACATTAAAATCATCTGAAACACATGCCCAAGCCTTCAAATCGAAATGCTCCTGCACCTTCTCATCATTGTAAATGAGTTGAGCAAGGGTGGTTTTCCCCAACCCTCCCATACCCCAGATAGTGATCACTCCTATGTCATTACCCTTTACATCTTCGTCAAACAAAAGCATTGTCATTAGTTTGTCCTTATCATCCTCTCTACCAACCACATCGGATTCATTTACCAATGAAGTTGAAGGTGTTTTATGCACTCTCAAGCTAACACTTTGCAAACCAAGGATATCCTTCTGTTTTGCAAAGTGTTTAAGCCTTTGGGATGTTGCTACCAGCTTGGAGTTCATCCTCCTGTTAAATTCACCAAAAGAAGAAGAGAAGAAGGATCGCACCTTGTTAGCGACGTTTTGAGAATCTTGCTCAATCTTGCATCTGAGAGACTCAGTGTTGATCTCATCCAGTAAATCCTCAGCATCATAGACAGCATCTTTCAACTCTTCAAGCCACTTCTTGACTGCATGATTGGTGATATGCTTCTGCTCTGCATCGTTAAGAACAGCATCAAGCATCAGCAGAGTTGTCTTTATCTCATCCAAGAGAGAGACATTCAGCTTTCTATTCTTCATGAAATCTCGAAACTCGCTTGAGTTGATCCGATCTAGTAAGGTCTGCACCGAAGCAGATAGCAAAGCTTCTCCCACCTTGGCAGCGAACTCCATGCCTTGTTTTGTTTCAGAACTTAAAGGTATCGCTTTGATGATTGAGAGTGAAGAGAGTTTTAGAGTGAAGCTGGTTTGAATTGATTGAGACAATACTTTGACTACTTCGCGTGTCGGAATAATCTGTCTTAGATTGAAGGAGAAGGCAATTTCAAGGACGATAAGGTAGGCGATTCCACAGCAATATCTCTGTTCTTTATTGGAAAAGTCTAAACTGTTACGGAGGATTTCAAAATTCTGAAATAATTTCCTAAACGGTTTAGTTGATTAAACATGCATGATCCTAGGAAGGACATGTATTTTCAAAATTGGTAGGCGATTTATAATAATTTATTTGTTCTTACATGAAAGATACTAACCAACAACCATTCATTTTTCCACAAGTATCTTTTAGTGTGGTATTGTTGAATGGAAAATATCAATGAGGGAGGATTTTAAATTTTAAGGTACTTTCTTTTTCGTGACTTTGCTAGATTTCATATGTTGATAATTAAAAATCATCTTTATTTTAAATTTAATATATATTAAAATTAACAGTTACTTAAAATATTCAAATATATATATATAATTTGAATTGTCAAGAAACCAATTTAGACAATTCAAACGGATGATGAACAATTCATGATATATTACAAAAATTGTCAAATGTGATGCATAATACTTGTCATTTATTTTCAAATGGACTCCATGTGTGGACAATCACACA
Organism: Prosopis cineraria; assembly: GCF_029017545.1. Taxonomy (NCBI): domain Eukaryota; kingdom Viridiplantae; phylum Streptophyta; class Magnoliopsida; order Fabales; family Fabaceae; genus Prosopis; species Prosopis cineraria. Next base: position 11,704,341 of record NW_026555339.1, read on the forward strand.
GGATTTGAATCCTCTCTTCTCCATATTCTCTCTCAATACATCCTTTTATTTTCTATCTCATCCATCCATTTAATTATTTTTTGATTTAAAGATGTGAGATTGTCAATTATGACATTAAAATAAATAGATTATTTGCTATCATCACTTAAATGCATTTAAAAATAAGTTCATAATGTTTATTTATAATAATAATTAAATGACTAGTATATATATTTCAATGTCGTAATTAGGAATTTAATGCCATTAGATCAAATGAATAATATATGAATGAGATTGGGCATGAAGGGGTGCACTATTAACTTATGAATAGTAGTAGAAATCAATAGATATAACTTTGATATATGATTTGTTTGTTTATATTAATTTTAAGAAATGTTTATTTTATTGATAATTATAATTGATCCTGTCAATAATAGATCCCACATATTTAGATATTGTTTGGCCAATTTGCTCGAGCGGGTCTTTCATTTTCAGAATATACTTGTGCAAGGCAAGGGTTAACATACTAGCTTGACAAATAAGACATACTCTTCACATATTATGACAATGTACAATTTCTGTACATTTTAATCAATCAATTTGTTTAAAATAAGAATCTGAGTGAGAGGAGGGGGGGGGGATGAGACCATGACGGTGGTTCAGATTCAAATTTGAATCCTGCGCATCCTCTCCCCAAGCATGAAACCATACCACAATTTTCATAAGTAGTATTATTCACAACGCGCGCGCTCATAAAAATTAACAAAGGAAAAGAAAAACTCAAGTAACAAGCCTTTTACAAACCCAAACAAAAAAAAGTCTTTGAAATTAACCTCTAAGAAAGAAAATCCTTAAAAAAGAAAAAGTTAATACCCATAGGAGCTTCTCATAAATCAACTCCCAAAGGCTGAATAAAACAGAGATGATAACACTTTGATAATAGAAGATCAGAGAACGCCAAGCAGAGAATTGGTTTGGATGCACTTGCCTGGAGAATTGGTCTTCAAAGCTTCTCGTTGCTTTGAGAGTTTCAATTCCGAAAGCCTATTTTTACTTCCATTGATCAGCCAAAAAGCTAAAAAACCTGCCACCTGAAGAATAATAAAGACAATATAATAAATCAATTTGCAACTCGACACGTGGTCAAACATGCCCATGAAAATATGGTATGTGTTCATTTCAGTTCGTTACAATAATTATATTTACAGTACTTGGTAGGATTGGACATAGTAATTGGTAAATTACATGAAAAACAATCAGTTTCTGACAGACGAATAAAATCGCCCTTTGGCCAACTAAAATAGCCAATAAAATCCAATTGTTCCAACTATGCTATTAAATAAACATTGAATTAAACATCAGCTCAATGTTAATTTTTTGGCATAAGTCTTATAAAATCATCATAGCCAAACTTAATAATAAGCATTACCCAACTTATTTCTTTACAAACATAACGAAACTCAAGACTCATCATTATAAAATGAATCCCAAAGGTGACCGGTATGAAATCACATATTTTACAAGATAACAAGTGATATAAACATAACTTTCATCTCTAAGTTTTTTTTTTTTTTTTTTAAGTATCACTGAAGCATTGGAAGCCCTGGTTTGGGAAATTTAAAAGTTCTGCTATACGACGTCGTATAGAGAAGATTTAGTCTTATTTGATCGATGCAATGCTCATCAACAAGGAAATGCCAAAATTTTCATGAGACAGGTGGAATGAAAAAGAAAGAATTAAGTACTTAACTTGTTGATAATTATTAAAATAATTAATTATTTCAAACTTTCACAGCGTACCTTCCAATGCTTCCACCAACCTAAGATCATAGAATTCACCATTTATTTTGATAGTAGGAATATGAGCAATGTTGGCCAAATGTGTCCTCTCTCACAATATCTTTCTGCTAATTTAAGACAGCTCCAAATACTCAGAAACAAAAGAGAGGATGGCAGTGCATCTTCTGGCAAGGATTCAAGGTTTGGACAGCCAAAAATGGAGAGCTTCTCTAACAAGTAAGGTGTTGAAGCCTTCTCCATCCAACAATTTAAGATTGTGGACATGAGAGATGACGATACTCACACGAGAAGTGGGCAGCAATTGATTCTTTAGTAAATTATGGAGAATACTTTCAATTCCACCACCTTTCAACCTCAAATTGTGAAAGAGAAGTCAGCCGATGAAAGCCCCAATTTTCAATAGGTACAGAAGATAGTCCCTTGCAACCACGAATGCTAAATGATCACAATTCAGAAGGCAAGCCACATTGAGGTAGTGATTCGAAATTTGGAAGCCAATAAAGAGAAAATAATCGAAGGTTGGTTAGGGAATTAACATGTACTTCTGACATTGATCTAAGTTTTTGGCAATGGAGGACCCAAAAGAATTCTAAGGAAAGATCAGATCTCCCAACATGTGTGAAGGTCTCCAAATTATGACATTGATAAACCTCAAATCATTTAAGCCTCGAAAACAGCCTAATGGAAAGGATGCCAATGGATGACAACTATTATCAATCATCAATTCTTCAAGTGACGTAAGGCTTCGCCAACATTCCTGAGGAAGGAATTTTAATTTCCCAGTCTTGAATTTGAAGTCGATTGTAAAGAAGCGGGCAAGCTGTCAGTTGGGAAGGACATGATTGACGGGATGCCAATGAGAAACAACTCTTGAAGATGATGGCAACTCATTATCATTCTTGGCGAAGATTGCAAACTGTAACACATTTTTATTGTTAGGTGCTTTAGAGAGTTCAGAGAATAATTATCAAGAGCTCTCAATAAACCTTGTCCCCCTTCTAAAATTTTTAATTCTTCAGTAGATGTAATCCATTGCAAAGCTGATGATTTTGCCTCGAACTGTTTACAATTTGATATATAAACCTTTGTCAGTGATGGAAGTTTAATGGGCATGCCTCCCCTCAACATAGGACAAGAAGAAAAGCAACTGTCTGAGACAAGGAAAAGGGAATTTGACATCTTCACCTTCATATGGTATCAATTCCTCCCAAACTGGCATATTTTCAAATTCCAGAATTTCCAAGAAGGGAAATGGCTGAAATGAAGAGGATTGTGCTTTGCTACAATAGAACTCACGCCCAACTATTTGTACTGATGCCATTCCTCTAATAAAGAGCTCTTTAAGAGAAGGCAACTGTCCAAATGGTGGGAGTGAAAAGGTAATATTCATAAATTGAGAATCTCCCACCCACTTTGGAAAGCTTCTGCCACCATAATAGTCGATTGTCAATCTTCGTAAATTTGTTGATGGTTGCAGCATGTCAAGTACATTTTTCACAATCCGTGAATCTTGAGTATATCACCATCCCATTTTAACATTAATTCCTCAATTCTCTCTCTCTTCTCAAGTTTGCCTCTAAAGCATCCTTCGAATTAACAACATTTTGTAGCTTCAAAATGGAAAGTTACCTTGTAGATGAGGGAGCTTGTTTAACTCTTTAATTCCCAATCCATTTGACATTTTGCTAACCACAAAGGTACTCAAACTTCGAAGATTTTGCAGTTTTGTAAATTGTAATGGCATCTCCTCCAAAGCAGTGCCATTAATATCCAGGTGATGTAGATTAATATTTTTTTATCTTTTCTGACAATTCAATGAATCCCCTGCAATATGACAAAAGCAAGGTCTGCAAATTGTAAAGTCTGAAAAAACTGTGTCAGGCAACGTCCTAATTGGAATGTAGGAAAGGTCAAGATATCACAAATGCTGCAAATCACCAACTGAATCAGGCAACTCATTGACATTGAAATAACCAGCCAAAGATAGTACTCTTATACGATGTTGGCAACAAATCATGGGGCACCCTTTTGGTCAAATAAGATTGTGTCCAGCAACTATACTTAGATTATGGTAAAAGGTCCTCAAACAATTTAATTGATAAAAATTCTCAAACATTTTAGCGCCATCATACTCTTGTCTAGGATATGATAAATGATGAAGAGTCTTTGAAATTTTATTGTCTCCAAACCATAGACAACTCTTTCCGGATACAACTTCAGCTAAATCATTGATGAGACCATGCATGACAAAGTTTCTTCGATCATTTTCATTGTGTATTAAAGACTAGACAATAATTCATTAAAACAATCATTTGCTTCTGTCTCCCATGTTTTCTCCCCACATGAGTGTTGCTGTACAAAAGCCTTCAGCCATCCATAACATGACTAATTTCTTTTTCTCCAATATACAATCTTTTGGAAAAATGAACAATAAGCAAAACACTTCTTCAAATATGATGGAAGATGGAGATAACTCAGACGCAAGCAGGTTAGAACATCATCATTTGACAAGACCCAGAGGTTGCTATTCAGAATTTTATTCCATTCCCTTGCATCCACTTTTGAACGCAAGAGACCACCAATTGTTTTAGCAGCAATTGGTAAGCCGCAGCATTTCCTAGCAATTTGCTTACCAATGCTTCTAACTCTGGATATCTGTTTGGATCTTCATTTCTAAGTGCGTGCTTGGCAAGTAAACACCAACAATGATCAACTGAGAGAGGACTAACTTATATGCAGGAAATGTATGTGTCATTTCAACAACTCTCCACTGTCGAGTTGTTACAATTATCTTGCTTCCCCTTTTTTCCACTATGAAAAGGAGGTATTAGGTCATGCCAATCACAATATTGTTCATTCCCATAGTCATCCAACACAATCAAAAACTTTTATTGCTCAAGTTATTTCTTAACTCAACTTGAAGAATGTCTAGATCTTTAGTACGATAGACTTGTGAAGTGATTGACTCAGCAAAGACACTTGGTCACCTTGAAAACAT